>NW_007246026.1:76156-91483 GCF_000164805.1 Carlito syrichta
GGAGTCTCACTGTGTCGTCCAGACTGGAGTGCAGTGGCCGCTTCCGGCCACCGCAGCCTCGACCTGCTGGGCTCCAGGCGATCCTTTCGCCACAGCCTTCCAAGTAGCTGGAACTACAGGCGTGTGCTACCACGCCCGGTTAATTACATTTTCTTTTTTTAACCAGTAGAAAAGTAATCCTTGGTTTGGTATGGAAAAATTGTGGAGAGTACAAAAATAAAACCAGTAATAAAATATAATTTAAACAATAGAAGGAAAGAAAAATGGCCGTCCATAGTCATTCTATCCAGGAACAACCGCAGTGCCTTTGTAAGCATGGGATCACCTAGAGAAAATTGTTCAGAAAGTCCATGCAGTGAAATATATCCCTAGGCCCAACCCTCACAAGGATCCTAACAGTCCCTACAACGAATCAGGCTCCGTGCTAGGTTCTGAGGATAGAGGAGTAATCAACACAGTCCTGACCCCTGCAGACCTCACAGTAATGAGGCCATTACACCGTTGTCAGGATCATTTTTTTTTTTTTTTTTTTGGCTATAGCACATTTTTTTAGTTTGTTTAAATGTAATTTTGTTACATGCATAGATTGCATAGTGGTGAAGTCAGAGCTTTTGGGGTGTCCATCACCCAAATAACATAGATTGCATACCCATTAAGTAATTTCTCATCATCCTACTCCTCCCACTGTCTCATCCTTCTGAGTTTCCATTGTCTATCATTCTACACTCTATATCCACGTGTACACATTTCTTAGAATTTATAGGTGAGAACATGCGGTATTTGTCTTTCTGTGTCTGACTTGTTTCATTTAAGATAATTAGTTGACATAGTACATTAACTGTAATTGTATAAAGTATAGACTTTTCTGTCAGGATCATTCTTACCAGTCAAGAGCTGGGCACTGTGCCAAGCATGTTCAATATGTTCATTTATTTAATCCTTACAACCTGTGAGAAGGTACTGTTTTTAGCCACCTTGTCTTATATTCACTGAGAAAACTTAGATTAAAAGAGTTGATACTGGGACAAAGTTGTAGAGCTCGTGAGGGAACAACTGGGATCTGGACCCACAGAGACTGACTCTGGGGTAGAATGAGAGTTACGATGGTGCTGCTGTCCTGTGGGAGCCTGAATAGGATGGTCTAACACAGTCCAGAGGTCAAGAAAGGCCTCCTTAAGGAAGGGAGGTTTAACCTGAAATGTGACAGAGGGGTACAGGTAGAAAATCTCAACTCCATTCTCTCCTCTTTATCAACCACCAGCCTCCTCCAGAACCCATGCCCCAGCTCTGCCCCTAGCTGTGTCTTTTCTTGGGCCCTACACCTGCGATTCCCACTTCCTTCTCTCTAGGGGTGTTTCCCCGTCACCCTTGTAAGTTTCTCCACTCCTAGACCTTGTGTCTAGGACCCTGCCCTGCCTCATTCTCTCACGGGCATCTTGAAAATTCCCCTTGCCCCAAAAGTTTTCAGGCTTAGCTTGGAACACCAGCTTTTGCAGTACCAACTATTAATCACAGTTTAGGCTAAAACTGCCATGCTCAAATTCCCCTAATTCCAGGTAGGGTGAGGTATGGGACTTTTCAGTTTTCAACTACCCCAGAAAGGCAGGGCAAGAACAAGGCCTGTGGGAACTTGAAGAACCTGGGCACCTCCTCCAAGTTAAGGTGCAGACCAAACCTTCCCCCAAAGTGTAAGGAGCTTTCATTTTGATAGGCAGCTTTCCCAACAGCCTTCCCTCAAACAACATCTGAAGGGATGGTGGATGCACATCCCAGGGTGGCAGCATAGCAGAACAGTCTGTTCCTGAACTCACTTCTTCCTCTCCTTAACCCTGTCGTGCCTGGGGAAGCTCAGAAACACCTGGCAGATGGCAATCTCTGCATTCACCTGCTGCAATGGAAGCCAATGGGGGTGAAACTGATGGGACTGGAGCAGGGTCTGAGCCTTTGCCAAGAGAAAGAGACACTCAGACTTTTAGTCTTGAGCACAAGACTTCCTTTTCCAGAGGATTCCTCCCAGGGAACTCCCAGAGGAGAAGGAACACCTTCAACATCATCTGAGGTCCTGTCAAAAGAAGAACCTTCATGGAAGAACAAAAAAGAACCTTTGGCAAGGACAGATCTGCAGCCAGACACTGCAGGCATAATAATAAGAAGAGTAACAGCAAACACATGGTGCTTGACTTTGGATAAGACACTGCTCCAAACACTTTATAAAGTTGAACTCATTTAGGAGAACCTGCTTTGCTGAGGCCTTTTTCAGGTGCTGAGTCCTGTTGCTAATCTTGCATTTTGATAGCATCATATGAACTTCCAAAATCTCTGTTATCAACACATTGTTCCTTGATTCAACATACTGAGCATCTACTATCCCCAACACACTATGGTAGGTCCTGGGAGTATAAAATGACACCAGTTGCTTTCTTTGAAGAGCTGAGAATCTAGTGGGAGAGGCAGGCAAATAAAAATGACCATTCTTTACAATAGGCTAAGTGCTTTGTAAAGGGGAATCACAGTGTGCTGTGGAACACAGTAGAGAGGTATTAATGCAGACCAGGGTTTGTAGGGTATATCTGGGAATGCTTCTAGGTAGAGGTGACACCTTGACTGAGTCTTCAAGCATGCAAAGGAGTTAGTCAAGGAAAAGGAAAGATAAGCACCTTAACTTGGAGGAGATGCCCAGGTTCTTCAAGTTCCTGCTGGATGGTGGCCTGGAGTCGGCTGATGAAGGCTAGTCCTGGGAAATACATATTGGTCATTATGGGCAAAGTTTAGAAGCAGGGTTGGAAGGGAGCAGCAGGAAGGCATGAAAAAAAAGAAAAATCACAATCTTCAGAGTTGTGCCAGAGAAACCTCACTGTGCCAGTTCCCTGTTGTCCTTCAAGCCCAACTGACCCCAACTGACGTCACAGTGGAGCAAAGGCAAACTGTTCTTGCCAAACCAGGTCCACGTTTCAAATCCATGAGCAAATAAATGATGGCTATTATTTGAAGCCACTGTTTTGAGAAGGTTTGTATTTCAGGAACAAATAATCATACAATCTCTTTAGAGATGGGGTAAGCAAGGAACAGGAAAGCTAAGTAGAAATGACAGACATCAACACTAGGAACCAATACTGGAATCCTCCCAGGCCTCTTGTTTGGTTGAGGTATACATCATTTGACAACACCTGGAAGCTAATTATAATCAGCCTATGATTCTAGATGGTGCTAATGGGTCTTTGGGCTCCAAATCCAAGGCATATCCCTAGAATCTAGAGATAAGAACAGAAATGGGTTGGGATGCTAGTACCTTGAAGGTTACAGACTGATAAACCGATGTCAACCTCAAGGAGGAGGTTTCTAACAGTTGACCACAGACCTTTATCCTTTCTCCTGTCTTATCAATGATTCTTATCAATCACTTGGATGAATTTTAGGAGGTCATGCTTATCAAAGTTTATAAAAGTATGAAGGGGGCATATGGAATGACAGGATGAAGATCCTACAATATTTTGACAATCTGGAGCGATAAGCTTGATCCAACCAGATAAAATTTTAGGAAGAATAAATACAAGACTCCATGTTGACTATGAAAAGAATCCTTCACAAGTATAGAATGAAAGAGGTGTGGCCTCACAGAATCTAGTAGACTCGTCTAAGAGTTCAAGCTTTTAGCCAGACTAGGCTTACATTTTTATTTTTAAAGCAGGATTTATTGAGAGGACAGAAAAGCTCCCACAGTGGAAGGGGACCTGAAGGGGTTGCCCCAGGCTTACATTTTAGGTTCACCATTTAGTAACTGTGAGCCTTGGAAAATTACTTAAATCCCTCTTATCCTTTGTCTTTCCTTGTAAGAATTAGAGGTAATTCATAGAAAAGGTCTGCCAGTTTCTGGAGTAGAGTACTCAATAAATGGCCAGTGAATCATCTAAGTTGTTGTAAAGTGCTGTTGAGATTATGGCAACCCTGAATTCCCACATAGTCTAAGAAAGAGCTGTCTAAAAGAATTTTCTCTGATGGCAGAAATGTTCTATAATTTGAACTGTCCAATGGTGACCACTTGTCACAAATGGCTTCTGAACCCTTGAAAGGTGCTTATAGCAACTAAGGAACTGAAATTCTTATGGTAATTGTAATTAATTTAAATTTGAATTGTCACTTGTGGCTAGTGGTTTTAATATTAGACTGTACAGGTCTGGATAATATTAGTTAATGCTAAACTCTGAGACAGGAGGGTTGCCTAAGCCCAGGAGTTTGAGGCCAGCCTGAGCAACATAATGAGACCAATCTCTTTTTTAAAAAAAAGAAAAAAGGGGGAAAGAAATGTTAAACTCTAAACCTAAGCAAGATCTAGAGGACAGGGACCATTTTCACTTCTCTTCTTTGTAAACTCTAAATGGGTTAACTTTGTATTATAACTAAAATGTATAATTTGATAAGCTTTGACATATCTATACACCTATAAAACTACCACCTCAATCAAGATTGTGAACATAGCCAGTGTCTCCAAAATTTCTCCTGCTCCATTATAATCCTTTCCTTCCCCTCTCACAATGGATCTACCCCAGCCTTCGTCAGGCAAGTGCTAATCTGTTTTCTGACAGTGTAGACTAGTTTGAGTGTTTTAGTCTATTATATAAATAGGATCATACAATATGAAGATTTTTGTCTGATTTCTTTAACTCAACATAATTATTTTGCTGAGTTATCTGTGGTGTTACATTATGACTAGTTCACCTCTTTTTATTACTGAGTAATATCCATTGTATAGATATGACACAATTTGCCCATTCTCCATCAAATGGACATTTGGACTATTTCCAACATTTGTGAAGGAAGTTTGTTTTTTTTTAATATTTGTTTGCTTAAGAGACATATGCTTTCTTTTCTCTTGGGTAAGTACTTTGGAGTGAAATGACTGGATCATCTGATAGATGGTTATTTGATTTTTTTTCTACATACCAATCATCTTTTATGGGCATTAATTCTCAATTACAATATGAAAGGATTCAGCAATGATCCAGTTCCTCACAGTGAGGTACCAAGACAAGGAGGTCATAGTGCAGAGTGACCTTCCACACTGGCCCCTTCTCAGTGGTACTTGTGTGGCGGCTTATGTTTGAGTTGTTCGTAAGAAAGGCAGTAACTGAAAAGCATGTGAGCCGCCAGCAATGTAGAAACCCTGGTGATGCTCCCTCTCTTCACATTGTCATACCTTCTGTGATACCAATAGCAACCTCTTGGAAATGCTCCAACAATGTTTTGGGGGATAAAATCCCACACCAATATCCAGCTTGCCAACGTCTCTAGTTAGACAACCATGAGTCCCTTCTCCTTCGTTGGTACGACTGAAATCATCTTGGAGTCCTGGTGTCCACTGTCTGATTTTTCAAGGTGGTTTACCATTTTAAGTTCCCACCAAAAATGTTATAAAAATTCTTGTTCCTCTATCTTCACCAATACTTATATGGTCAATCTTAAATTTTAGCCATTCTAATAAGTTCCAGTGTGGTAGTATCTGATTGTGGTTTTAATTTGCATTTCCCTAATGACTCATGATGTTGAGCTTCTTTTCTTGTGCTTGTCATCCACATAACTTTTTCTGTTGAGGTGTTTGTTCAAATCTCTTGTCCATTTTTAAAATTAAGTTGTTTTTTTTTCTTACTATGAAATGTATAGAGTACTTTATATTTCCTGGATATGTCTTTTATTTGATATATGCTTTGCAAATATTTTCTACAATCTGTGGTTTATCTTTTTATTCTCTCAATTGTGCCTTCTGAAGAGTAGAAGTTTGAATTTTGGTTAAGTCCAGTTTATCAATTTGGTCTTTTATGAACTGTATTTTTTGTGTCATATCTACAAAATCTTTGCCTAAGCCAAGGTCACGATGATTTTTCTCCCAAAAGTTTTATAATTTTTGGTTGTACATTTAAAATTATGATCTATTTTTAATTAATTTTTGTATGTAGTACAAGGTAAGCATCAAAGTTATTTTTAAAAATAGGATATCCAATTGCTACAGCCTCATTTGCAGAATAAACTCTCCTTTCTCCACTGATTGCTTTTACATCTGTGTCAAAAATCAATGATCCACATGCATATGGGTATATTTCTGGACCCTATTTTGTTTCATTGATCTGTCTATCGTTATCTGCCTCAATTACTAAACCTTTGTGATATGTCTTGAAATCAGGAAGTATTAGTCCTCTAACTTTGCAATTCTTGTTCAAAGTGGGTTTGGCTATTCTCAGTCCTTTGAATTTTTACATAAATTTTTAAATGAGCTTGTCAATTTATAGCCCCTCCCCGCCCCCGCCAAAAAAATGTGTAGAAATTTTGATTAGTATTTGTTGACTCTATAAACCAATTTGGGGAGAATGCTCTTTTTAATAATATTAAATCTTCTGACCCATAAACAAGGTATGTTTCTCTATTGCCTTCTTTAATTTCTCTTAGCAATATTTTGTAGTTTTCATTGTACAGCTCTTTTATATCTTTCATAATATTCTTTTTTGCACTATTGTAAATAGTGTTTTTAATTTGTTTCTGATGATTCATTGCTAGTATATAGAGACATACTTTATTTTTGTATATTTTAAAACAATTCATTTTTATACATTTATCTTATATTCTGCAATCTTGCTTGACATTAATAATTCTAGTATATTTTTTGAAAACTCTATAGAATTTTCTACAGAGACTGAGAATAAAAATAACTGTACTTCTTTCTTTCCAATCTGGATGCCTTTTTTCCTTGCCGTATTGCAGTGACTAAATCTCATGTACAATGTTGAATAGTCAAGTACTAAAAGTGAACATCCTTGTGTTGCTCCTGATGCTGGGGAGAAAGAGAAAGTTTTCAGTTTTTCTCCATTAAGTATGATGTTATTCATAGACTTTTCATAAATGTCATCTATCAGATTGAGAAATCTTTTTTCTAATCCAGGCATTTGGCACTATAAATTTCCCCCTAAGTATTGCTTTAGCACTATTCCACAAATTCTAGCATGGTATTTTCATTATCATTTTGTTCAAAATACTTTCTAATTTCTCTTTTGATTTTTTCTTTGACTCAAGGATTATTTAGAAGTATGTTATGTAGTTTTCCAATATTCCAAATATCAATCTGTTATTAGTTCCTAATTTAATTCCATCATGGTCAAGTCTGTATGACTTGAATCCTTTAAAATTTACTGAGACTTGCTTCATAGCCCAGAATAAGATCTACCTTGGTAAATGTTCTATGTGTACTTAAAAGTATGTAAGTTCTAATATCATCAAGTATGCTCTATATATGTCAATTAGGTCAACTTGGTTGATAATGTTGTACAAGTATACTATATCCTTGCTAATTTTCTGTCTACTTATTCTAATAATTATTGAGAAATGGATAATAAAATCTTCTACCATAATTGTAATTTGTTATGTTCCTCTTTGCAGTTCTATCAAGTTTTGTTTCATGTATTTTGAAATTATAAGCATTTAAGATTGTATGTCCTATTGATAAATTGACCCCTTTACTGTTATGAAATGACCTTTTTTATCCTTGGTAATATGTCTTTCTTTGAAACATGTGTGATATAGATATAGATAAAATCTGTATCTGTATTGATCTAGTTTACTTGCTAATATTAGCATGGTATATCTTTCTGTATTTTCTGCATTCTTTTGCTATTAACTTATTTGTGTCTAACATATCTTTCTCATACATTTGTTTCTTACAGATTTTTTTAAAAATTCAGTCTGATGATCTCTGCTTTTTAATTGGATGGGTTAGACCATTCATATTTAATGTTATTATTAATATGGTTGTGTTTAAGGATATCTTCTTGCTATTTGTTTTCTATTTGTACCATTGGTTTTTTTAATGCCTTTCTCCTTTTTCTGTCTTGTTTTGAATTCATTAAGTATTTTTATTTGTCTATTTTATCTGTTGTTGGCTTATTACATATTATTTCTACTTTTTCAGTGGTTGCTTTAGGGTTTCATATAAACTCTTTCATGTATATACCTATATCCTTAACTCATTATAGTCTACCTTCAAATCATACTATACCACTTCATGTAAAATGTAAGAATCTTACAATAGTGTACTTCTATTTATTCACTCCTGATTTCTATGCTATTACTGTCATATATTTTACCTTTCTTTATGTTATAAATTTCAAAATACATTATTGTTTTTTTTAAACAGTCAATTATTGTCTAAAGAGGTTTTTAAAAAATCTTATACTTTTAGTCATATAGTACCATTTTCAGTGCTTTTTATTCCTATTCCTTTTTGAGCATTCAGAATTCCATCTGGTATTATTTTCTTTCTGTCTAAAGGGCTTTAACATTTCTTTTGTTTGTTTGTTTTTTTGTTTTGTTTTGAGTTGGGAGTCTCACTCTGTCACCCAGACTGGAGTGCAGTGGCCACTCCTGGCCACTGCAGCCTTGACCTGCTGGGCTCTGGAGATCCTTCCACCTCAGCCTTCCAAGTAGCTGGAACTACAGGCGCGCGCTACCACACCCGGCTAATTTTTTTGATTTACTGTAGAGATGAGGTCTCACCAAGTTGCCCAGGCGGGTCTCAAACCTGCGGGCTCAGGCAATCCACTCACTTCAGTCTCCCAAAGCACTGGGATTACAGGCTGAGCCACTGAGCCCGGCCGGCTTTAACATTTCCTATAGTGCAGGTGTAATAACAATGAGTTATTTCAACTTCTTTATGTCTGATAGAGTCTTTATTTTATTTTTATCTTTGAAAGATATTTTCACTGGGCTTAGAATTCTGTCTGGCAGTTTTTTTCTTTCAGTACAAGAAGTATCCACTTAATGTCATCAGTAGGTTCATGGACACTGTAACTTGAAGGGAAAAGATATAATGAAAACTGTTTTTTTTTTTTTCTCATTAAGGTTATAATGAAATGACATTGAAGGAAATAATGCTATTTGACAATCTGTTGCAAGTTGTTTCTCTTAAAGTTGCAATTTCCAAAAACGTATCTACAACTTTGAGGACTTATTATATTTTAAAGATACTGCTCCATTGTTGTCTCAGTTGCATTGTTTCCAATCAGAAATCTGCTGTCATTTTTATCTTTGTTTCTCTCTACTAATATATTTTTTTCATCTGATTACTTTTAAGATATGTTTGGTTATAGTTTGCCTAAGTGTAATTTTCTTACTAAGACTATGTTTTATACCAGACTATGCTACTCCCATTTTGCTGACTTTCATCCCCAAAATCATGACTGATAACTGACAAGATTGATCTAACCAAGAGAACCACATACATAACAGTAAAGAAAGGGGTATTTTAACTCAATATTTCAAAAGGATTTATGTAACTGAATACATGCACTCAAAAGAGAACTACATATATACTTCAGCAGTTAATTTGTCCAGTTAGGAATTCTAAGAGTAAAGTTTTAATTACCTTGTCTAATATTTTCTCTGTGGCAATTTTAAAACATGGCCCTCAAAATCATTTGATATTCTTTCCACTGAAAGATGAGGTCTGGATCTCCTGCCCTTGAGTCTGGGTTCTGTGACCACTTAACTGACAGAATGCAGTAAAAATAACACTAGTTTGCTTAAGCCCAGACATTCAGACCTTGTCATTTTCAACTTTTTCTCTCTTGGGATGTTTGTTCTTGGAACTCAGCTATGAGTGAACCCAAACTGAGAGAGAGGCCCACATAGGAAGAAGTTTCATAACCCACTGCCCTGGCTGAGCTCTCAGCCAGATAGCCCCAGTCATATGAGTGAGACATCTTGAGACTGGATCTTTTAGCCCTAGTCAAGCACTTTCACCTAACACTGTATGGAACAGAAATGATCTGTGTGCCCTGAATCCTGCCCAAATTGCAGAATTGCAAGCAAAATAAGTGACTGTTGTTGTTTTAAGTTTCTAAATTTTTAGGTGATTTATTATATAGAACTATATCAAGCAAGTAGCTTTTGCTCTGATACACTGTAGTTTCCTGTCTTCCAATTTCTTCTAATCTTTTAGGTGAACAGGTATTCTCTTCTTGTTTTCTTCTGCACTGAGTTAGTTTTGTTGTAGCAGGGCTCATATTATCTCTTGTAGAAAGTGCTTGTTCTTCAAATCTGCATATGTTCAACGTGCATTCTAATTGCAAATTTGTTAACCGGTTTCTGGTTGGCTCTGATTCTCTCCATTATGCTCCACAGAATGCTGCTTCTCTGCTCTGTTAACCATAATTTCTTGATAGTCCTCTAACCTACACACTCTGTTTTGGCAGGTTCTTTACCTATGTAATATTCTATTTACTGACTGTAATTTCTGCCCATACTAGCTATATTTATGTATTCATTTATTTATTAAAAAGAATCTTTTTACTGAATTTTTTTTTCTTTTTTAAAAAATATTTTATTTTAAAGATGTGGGAAACAATTCAGGACTAGGTATACATGTGGACATCATACAGATAAAGTTGGGTCTCCCCTTTGGTACCCACTTTGCCTCGTTTGAGATTAGGTACCCTTGTTGATATTGTGTCCTTGCCCCCCACCCCGGCAATATCCCACTACTGCCAATCCCTTTCTTATAGTACTATGGTAAATGTTCAGGATCCGCTTATGAGTGAGAACATTTTTATTGTACTTTTTATTTTACTTTATTTTATTTTATTTTATTTTTGATTTGGAGTCTCACTCTGTCACCCAGGCTGGAGTGCAGTGGCCGCTACCAGCCACTGCAGCCTCAACCTGCTGGTCTCTGGCAATCCTTCCGCTTCTGCCTTCCAAGTAACCAGAATTACAGGCATACGCTACCATGCCCGGCTGATTTTTTGATTTATTGTAGAGATGAGGTCTCGCTGCCCAGGCGGGTCTCGAACCCGTGGACTCAGGCAATCCACTCACCTCAGCCTCCCAAAGGCGCAGGATTACAGGCTGAGCCATCGAGCCTGGCTGTATTTTTTATTTTTATTTTTGAGTCAGGGTCTCACTCTCTTACCTAGACTGGAGTGCACTGGCATGATCACAGCTCACCTTAACCTCAAACTCCAGGGCTCAGGCAACTGTCCCTCCTCAGCCTTCCAAGTAGCCAGGACTATAGGTGCATGCCACGATGCCCCATACTAACTGTTTAAACGCACACTTAATGTAGAAGTTTCTATTAAAAACTTCCAATTGTGCAATGAGTCAGTTAGGATTCAGTCAGGAGATAGGAACCACACCAGTAATTTCAATAGAAAGTGTTTAATGTATGTTAATAAGTACAAAGATCTTAATTAGGTAACTATATCAGCCAGAGATTTCCAAAGAAACAGAACCAGAGTCTCTTACAATAGATAAATAGATTTATTTCAAGAAATTGACTTACACAATTGTGGGGGGCTAGCAATTCTAAAACCTATAAGGCAGATCAGCAGACTAGAAACTCTCAGGCAAGAGTTAATGTTGCAGTCTTGAGGCAGAATTTCTTCTTCCTCCAAGAAACCTCAGTTTTTACTCCTAAGGTCTTTCAACTGACTGGATGAGGACCACTCACACTGTTGAGAGCACTCTCCCTTTCTTCAAGTCAACTTAGTGCAGATGTTCACTACCTCTACAACATACCTTTGCAACAATACCTGATTAGTGTTTGATTAATTGGGTGCTAGAGTCAAGAGAAATTGATGCATAAAATTTGCCATCATAGTAACTAAAAAAGTTAAAAGAGAACTCTAAAATTTCATAAAGGTTGCAACTGCTGACCACCAAGGAGGCAAAGGAAAAATACGGAAATTATTTTAAAAATGAGAAACTTAGTAGAGACCCTGAGGAATTGAAACTCAGATCTGTGAGTAGGAGGCATTGCTCAGCCAGCGCTAGCTGTCTGAGGTCACAGGAGGGGATCCAGGGGAAATCTTTGCAGAAGGGATATTGGGTGGCTGTTGCCGGTGTCCCTGAGGGGGACACGATAAAGTTGATTCTGAAAGTGTAAGAAAAACTGAAAACTGTATTCAGCAGCTGCTTCAAGAAGAAAATGCTTATGTTATGATGAAGAAGCTTTTCTGGAGTAATACACGAACCACAAGCAAACAGGAAACCCTCAGGAAGCATACTGAAAGGAGAAAAACGCTTTGTTCCTCCTCCAGCTTTGAAGTCTCAATCTATTGACCCTATTGACAGAGTCAACTGGCAAAGCAGAAGTGTGGTTTTCAGCGTCCCAGCTGGAGGATCACAAAGCAGCATATTTCTGAAGGATGGGTTTAGAACTGAGAGGCAGTAAATTAATAACTAATATAGTTCACCCCTTTGGCTATTCAACATTCATAATACTACACAAAAATTTGAACTTTGATACAGCCACAAAAAACCTTTTTGTTTCCTCCTAACAAAGTGCAATGATGTGTCATATAAATTAATTACTTCTCAAATTCAATCATAGTCCCATCTTAATATGTAAAAACCAAATTGTAAAGTTAACTTCTAATTAAACTTGCATAAAATAATATGGATAAGCAGGACAGAGATGAAAAAAATAGTATATAAAAATGCACACACACACACACACACACACACACACACACACACACACAACAAAGCAAGTAACTGTTCATGAGGTCATAAATTGATATTTATAACTTCCTTCTTCCACTGTTTATTTCACGTTTCCTTTGCCTTCATTCAGGATCTCATGCTTGGGGTTTTTTATATGGTGGGGTAATCCATCTGGTCTGAAGGATCTGAATCATCAGTGGTTATGCCTTTAGCCCGAGTGTATTTAAGTTATCATCTTCTCTTAACTTTAACTATTGAACATAAAAATCCTAAAAGGTACCCTATAAACCCTCCTCCCATGTCTCAGATATAGTCCTCCCCACCCCCATGGAATGGAAGCACCCAATTCCACTTTGGTAAATAAGATCAGTCATCCCCCTCATAGAGTAATCCTCTTCTTAGCCTATTGTTTCAGTAGGGTGAAGATCCCAAAGTGGTCAAATAATAGTCTCGTCTTCCAAATCAATGGTTTATTTCCTATAGTGGCATTTGTTCCTTAGGAATGATGTCTCCAAACCAGCAGAGTTGAAAGTCATAGGGAGAGAAAGCAAAATTTCTATGAGTAGGCTATGAGATCTAATAACAAAAAGTCAGTCTCCCTCCGACCCCTGATTCCCAGACCCATGGAGTCTAGCTATGGGAAACACTGAACAACATAGTTATCTATGATTCAAAGTGTAATATGCATCCTTCAATATAGAATCCTATCCTTTCAGAGTGTAATTTCCCAACTGGTACCATACCTGAATCTTCAGTAGACCATAAAAATCTTTCTAGTAAGCCAACTGTGTTGGGTAATGAGGTATGTGATTGTACCAGTTAATTCCATGGGCATAAACCCATTGCTGCACTTCTTTTGAAATTACTTTCATAATCAGAATAAATGTTGTGTGGAATATGTGATATTTTGTAATAACAGACAGTGATGCTGCCAGAAGATGTTTGGGCAGAAAAGCAAATCTGTACTTAGAATACATCTCTCACCATGAGGAAAAATGTTTGCTTCCCTTCCTGATGGAAGAAAGTATAATCAACCAGCTCCTAGGGGCTGGCTGGGTCCTTTAGGGAAAAATGCCATATTAGGGGATTAGCTTAGTTGGCAAACTAAGCATTCAGCAGTATTGATAGTCCAAAAAGCTTTGATTAGTATGAGTCCATGATGTTGAGTCCATGCATAATCCTCATCCCTGAACATGATGGTCACTTTATACCCAGGCCCATTGAGTAAGTGCTGGAATAACTGGAGAAAGATGCTAACTGAAAAGCACAGAATGGGTCATTTGTCCCCCTTCAATTAAGAGGCTCTAAGTCAAGAACTGCCTTAGGACTGGAAATGGAATTAAAGGTAACTCAAGTCAAATTTTTGGTCACCAGACTTTTTATACAGATCAAGCAACATTTTAGTAAGTTGTCAATCTTTTCCATCTCTAAGAGCACCAAGATCAATTAGTCCCACTAAAAAAAAGTCTAAGTTTCAAAACAGTCTGATTACCAACATGTCCCATTTGTTTTTATGGTATTTGTAATCACCTTGTCTCTAATGGCTAAGTTATAGCATTTGGCCTCGGCTGTATGGAAATTCTATGATTTCCGTTGAAATCAGAGGGCCCACCTCAATAGAAATGTCTTTCACCATTATACTTGGCTTAGAGATGTAAGCCACCACAGAGTTTTTTAAGAATACAAGTGTTACCTTCAGCAATGTATTTCTCAATGTCTTAAAGAGAGTGTCCTGTAGGCCCTCTGGGGAATGTATTTGGTGGGTCGGTGTGCAAATCTCCTCTGTTAAAATCACTCCATCATTCCTTCCTCTACATTATATCAGGGAAGTTCTGGCATTCCAACCTTATTAAACATATGCCACCATTGAGTCCAAGGTTCAGACAACCAACCAATAAATTTTTAAAACCACTTCTAGTTGCAAGAACTACACATTAAACCCAGAATATCTCATAAATATACCCAATAAATTCCATCTGATCCAGTGTGATATTCCATCCTCCTTGGTCTAACACCCTTAGAATCTACTCCCACACATATTTCCCAGGTTTCTGCCAATACTTATTAGTAAAATTTTGCACTTCTTTTTGCATATAAGTGATTTTCTCCTGTGTCATACTTTGTCCTTGCCCTCCAATCCCCAGAGAAGCTGAGATCGGATCCTAATTATGACTCTAGTGGCAATAAAGAGGGGCTGGGATGGGTCTTGAGAAGCAGGAGCACTCATTCCCTTGAAGGCAACCGCACCCAAGTAAAGTTATGTGGTTTTCAAAAACGTGGATGGGATGGTTGATTCCCCCACCTGGTGTTGGCTGAACTGCAGCCTGCAATCCACTGATTAATCTAGGGAAGTTCCTGTCAACCTCATTATAAATGAGGACAGTATTTTACAAGTCATTTAATGGAAATACATCCTTCTCACCACCTCCAACCCACCCCCACCTTCTGGCTACTATATTTCTTGTCTGAAGCCAATTTCATGGGGTGCATGGAGACTGCTATGGTGCCATCTAGTGGCAACTGCACGACCAACCTTATCTTCTCACATGCTAACGTAACAATTGAAGAGGGCAGTCACCTTTTCTAGCGATTTTCCTGAAACTAGATGGATGCCCAGAGGTTGGGCTGGGTGCATTGCAGGCTTTCTCAGATGAAGGATAAACCCATATTTTAAAGTTTCTTCCAGAGCTGTGGGGGTGGGCAGAGGAATATTCTACTCTGTTGGCCAACAGTCTTCCCTTGAGGCTCACTAAAGTGAGGACCAGCAAGAAAAGCCAGAGGTAGTCAGACCCACAAACAGCATCTTCAAGAATCCCATGCCCACCCACCCACCCCCCATGCCAACTT
>NW_007246026.1:91503-94129 GCF_000164805.1 Carlito syrichta
GATGACAAAGTCTACCACATATGAAGGGGGTCTCACATAGGGATGTGAGGATCATGAATTATTCTCCCTCTTTTTCAGATAAAAGCAGTCTTCAGATATTGAATCAGCTTGGGGTTACACCAATCTGCCTAGGAATGTTATATCTATCTATCTTCCTTGCTCTTTAGGTGTGCCTGTCCGCAGGTAGCAACAGCCATGGGGGCTGCCTTGAGGGATATCATTATCAACATACCAAAAGATTGTTTTTGGAGAATGGAGAGCAACTTTGCTCACATACCCTA
Organism: Carlito syrichta; assembly: GCF_000164805.1. Lineage (NCBI taxonomy): Eukaryota > Metazoa > Chordata > Mammalia > Primates > Tarsiidae > Carlito > Carlito syrichta. The sequence continues at coordinate 91,785 of NW_007246026.1, forward strand.
AAAAAAAAAAAGCCTACTCCTGAGTTCATGAAGAGCAGTGCCATTTTGTTTCCAGAAACTTCTGCCCTCCTCTCTGTCATATAGAATCCTCATGTATCCCCTTCACTCATGCTGTCCCACCCAGGCCATCCCTTCTGGGCAGTGCCCCTAGCCCCTGCAGCCTCTTGCTACATCTGTCTCTGCCCTTCTTTGTTGTGCCACACGGTGTCCTTGTTGTCCACAGACCAAATGGGCTGGGAGCCCTTTCTTGGGACTCTTGCGAAAGCTGCCGGCACACCACGTACATACCACCAAGCCCCTCCAAGGTAGATGTTTTATCCTCATGGCAACAGTTTCTGAGTTACCCTCTGAATTTTAACCCAGTGGCACCTGGAAGTCTTAGACGCTCCTCACCCTCCCACTTCACTCCACTTACTCTGCCTCAGTTCTGGGTATCTGCTTGCCTAGTCTTTTCCTATGTTACGTTGCCACATGTGTGTGCACACACGCACACATGTACATACACAAACTCAAAACACCCTTCAAACTACTCCTTAATTCACTGTATTCCATCCTTCCTTCAAGGCCACAATCACTCTACATGCATAGCTAATTCTACTCTCAAAACTCATGGCCACCCCCAGCGTCAACCTGCTGGGCTCTGGCAATCCTTCTGCCTCAGCCTTCCAAGTAGCTGGACCTACAGGCATGTGCTATAACACCCGGTTAATTTTTGATTTATTGTAAAGACAAGGTCTCTCAAAGTTGCTCAGGCTGGTCTTGAACCCCTAGGTTCAGGCAATCCTCTTGCCTCAGCCCCTCAAAGTGCTGGGATTACAGGCTTGAGCCACTGAACCCAGCCCATTTAATCTTTTAAATCTGCTCCCTACTCCATTTTTTTTTCACATCACAGTGCATCCCTTTAATAGAAAAAATGTTTTTCATCACCTTAGAAATTATAGCTAAATCAGCCAAGTGTGATGACTCATGCCTGCAATCCCAGCACTTTGAGAAGCCAAGGTGGGAGGATTACTGAAGCCCAAGAGTTTGAGACCAGCCTGAGCAAGACCCCCCGCCCGACACACACACACAAAATTAGCCTAGCATGGTGGCATGTGCCTGTAGTCCCAGCTACTTTGGAGGTAGAGAAGGGAGGAATGCTCAGGAGTTTGAGGCTGCAGTGAGCCATGATTATGCCACTGCACTCCAGTCTAGGCAACAGAGTGAGACCCCGACTCAAAAAAGAAAGAGAGAGAGAGGAAGGGAGGGAGGGAGGAAGGAAGGAAGGAAGGAAGGAAGGAGCTATAGTAAATCAATTCCCTTGACTTCTTTCTATATATATTTATTTCTATATATAGTTACCTCATTTCAATGTTCCTTCTCACCTTCCTCCTACAAATATAAATTGCCCATCATTCCTGTGTCACACACAGCTAGGACCTGGGAATTCAGTGGTGAACAAGATAAACATGGTTACTGCCTTTGTAGTGTTCACACTCTAGGGGAGACAGACATAACATAAGTAAACACCCATAAATATATAACTAAAAATTGCAATTAGTGGTTTGAGACAAAACTGCCAAAAAACCCAGAAGGAAGCCTATTTTTAGATTATGAGAGCAGAGAACATCTGAGGAGGTGATAAAGTAAGCCGAGGACTAAAGAAAAGTAAGGAGCCAGCCAAAGAGAGGATTGAGGGAAGAGAGTTCCAGGTCAAGGGAACACCCTGTGTGAGGGTCCTAAGAGAAGGAGGAGCTTGGCATGTGCACAGCAAGAGCCAACAGGTGACTATGTGACGGTAGCGTGGTGAGTAGGGGGTAGCATGGTTGGGAATAACTACAGAGACAGACTCAGGCGAGGTCTTGAAGGCTATGGTAAGGAACTTGACTTACTCTACATGCCATAAGAAGATGTAAAGTGACATGATCTGGTTGACTAGGAGAACATTGGGTAATACGTGAGGAACAGCTTAGAAGGGTTGAGAGTGAAAGAGAATGGCAAGTTCATAGGCTATGGCAGTAGTGCAGATGAGAGATAATACTGGCTTAGACTAACGTGCTATTAGAGGGAATAATAGAAAGGGAACCAATTTGAGGTATATGTCAGAGGTAGAATCATAGAACTTGGTGAAGATTTGTACCTACTCTATTGTATCCTTATTCCGGAACACATTTTTTTTTGGTAAGGGATAGTTCCGGGAATTATATTTGCTGGGTGCATATATTATGCGTGACAATTTACCTAAGTATAGAATTTTTGGGTCATAGAACTTCTTGCCTTGGCAGTTTAAAAGATTTAGTTTCAAGCCAGGCTCGGTGGCTCAGCCTGTAATCCCGCGCCTTTGGGAGGCTGAGGTGAGTGGATTG
>NW_007246026.1:94489-133252 GCF_000164805.1 Carlito syrichta
AAAAAAAAAAAAAAAAAAAGATTTAGTTTCATTGTCTTCCAGCACTTAAAGTTATGGAGGAGAAATACAAAGTATGCTTGACATTTTTCCTCCCTACATATTTATTTATAGGGTTTTTGAAATCTTTTAGATGTAAAAGTTCTACCTGGATAGGCATGAGAGTAGTAGCTCCTTTATTAATCTGCCCACCATGATGATATTTGGCCTAACCAGTATCCATTTCCTTTTGTTCAGGAATTAGCAACAGTTAATTAACAGTTAACAGTCCTCTGGGAAACTGTCTCTCCCTTACTTGCAGTTCATGTGGACACTGGGCAGAGCTGATTCACCCTCTCATTCCAGGAGTGAAGGAGTACTGTCAATGAAATTAACACAACCCTTTTCAGCCATGTGGATTGATTTAAGAGTAAGTTCATGACCCAGAGCAAGCCAGTCAAAGTCAGTGAGGATCAACCTAAGGTTAATGGCACAAGTATCAGAAAGGAAGAACTGTTTCTTTCCATTGGGGTTGGGAAGCTGGAAAAATATAAGCCTAAGGAAGCTGAGTGCCACCCTTTGGGAATAACCTCCTCAGGAATGAAGCCAGCCCAGAGGAAAGCAAGAGCTGGAGGGATAGGTTCCTAGCGAACGCCTGGACTTCAATATGTGAGCTAATAAAATTCTTTTTTTTTTTTTAAGAGACAATGTCTCACTCTGTTGCCCAGGCTGGAGTGCAGTGGTACAATCATAGCTTACTGCAACCTCAAACCCCTGGGCTCAAGCAATTCTCCCACTTCAACCTCTAGAGTAGCTGGGACTACAAGTGCTCACCACCATGCCCAGCTAAAATTCTTTTTTTTTTTTTTTTTTTTTAAGCCAGTTTGAGCTAGGTCCCTGACACAATGCAAACTCCTAATACAGTAAACACATTCCATTTTTAAAATAAGATTTTGCTTAAAGTCAGTATGTTTTCTACATATGACTTGATGATTGTGTTAATTATTTTCAGGAGCTCCTGTTTTTTGTGGACTGGCTCTTTGGTATCTGTCTTTCACATTTGTTCTATTCTTTCGTTTTCATTTCTTTATCTCTTGCTTTTGTGTTCTAGGAAATTTATCTTCAGTTTGTCTTTTACTCACTAATTTAGTTTTCTGCAGTGTTTATTTGCAAGCCATGGTTTTCATTTTAGAGTTTAATGTAATAGCCATGTTTTCCATCCTAATAAATTGTTTTTCCCCTTGGACTGTTTCTTTCTTATAATGCCTTGCTCCAGTCATATAGATGTAAAATTTTTTTAGAGTCTAGTGTATGGTATTCTTTGACAAATAAACAAAAATGAGTGGAGTTGTTATTTGTTTTCCAGATCAATGATTTTCCTAATTATGCTAACTTTCCTTAACCTGCTTTGTCTTTATAGCCTCTACCACCTGACGCATAGCTATATCAAAACCCAAATCAATGCCTGTGCAAGTTGGCACTCATAAACTATTTATTAGAAATGGAAATAGGGACAGGCTGTCACTCTTTATTTGCTCAAAATCTCCTTGTAAAGGCAAAACTAGCACAAAAAAGGTAAATAATGATCCAAAGCAGATAATTAAGCACTATCAGAAATACATGACTGAGAGCCAAATTAATTGTACAGATACAAGTGTGCATTCTAGAATCAGAGCCAGGTATGATCAGGGAGAGATCACTTAGTGCTTGAATGACAAGAACAGTGTCCACAGACGATCCAAAGATTGAGTGGAACTTTGGAGAAGGGGCATAATTTAGAAAGGAGGGGACTGGTGGGTTCTTTTTCCAAGGAGCAGTTCTCTGAGCTACAGACCATTCCACCCAGGCAATCAGCACCTGTTCAATCCCTCTAAGGAAAAGCTCCTTTTCCTATCATGTAAGGGAATGTCAGGGCCTAAGTAGAATTTTAGATTGAAAGATCCCAGTCCATCTTCTGTTCCTCCACCCCTAGACAAAGGTGCAGAAAGCACTTAAGGAAATAGGTTGAGAACAGGTTGAGGCAGGTTTCCCTGGGGGCTTGCCCTCTTGTGTCTCTGATCCCCAGGTCATTTTGTCAGGTATCTCTGGTCAAAAACACTCTTTTTTTTTTTTCCCCAGTGGAGGACTACTCTGTCACCCAGGCTGGAGTGCAGTGGCATGATCACTAGGTTGAGCTCACCACAGCCTCAACCTCCTGGGCTCAGGTGATCCTTCTGCCTCAGCTCTCCACGCAGCTGGGACTACAAGTGTGTGCCACCACACCCAGCTAAGTTTTGGGGTTCTTCTGTTTGTTTGGTTTTTGGGTTTTTTTGTAGAGATGAGGTCATGCTAGTGCCCAGGATGATCTTGAACTCCTGGACTCGAGTGATCCTCCCATCCCATATCAGCAGCAGGAACACTTTTAAGCAACAAATAAATCTCCTCTTTAGCGGATTTTCATTGTGCCTGGAAAGATGCTAACATCAATAAACGTCTATTACTAAGAGTAAAAACACAGCCTATGACTCAAATGATACATACTTGGGGAGACTTCATCCATCTCTAGTCACTTTCAGCTTCTCACTACCCAAATTATTCCAATGCACTCAACCTGGAGGTTATCTCCAGGTAGTGAATCTAAAGAGGTGCAGGAAGCAGATGAAAAATCAAGACAACAACAATCTGAAAGGTTGGCATTGGTGCCAGGAAATGTCTGTGTTGGAAAGGACAGAGTTCATTAGCCCCCCTCTTCTAGCCAGGGACCTGCTTTGCCATGACTTGGATGGATGTCATCCAACTCTGATTTCCAGGGTCTGGGAACTACATGCTGCAGTTGACATCTGCAAACTTGATAGGCAGGTGTAAGTGGCAAGCTACCTATATTTAAATATACTTGAAGCCCTTCTGGGTTTTACATAACTAGATATGTCCCTGTGCCGCCCTGAAAGAGGAAGAAGAGGAGAAGCTCTTCTGAGCCTCCTGCCATGTTATAGTGAAAAGGGAACAGAAGAGATGAGACCAAGACAGGGTAAAGAGAGAAAGAGTCATTTGTTGCAGCGTTCAAGTTGGAATGATTCTCCCTCCCACCTTAGGGTTTCTAAGGGCTATTTCCTGGAACGATGCCACACTGGTTGTTTTAGAACTCCCAGGAAATTCTTTATACAGATTCCCAGACTCCATCTCTGAGAGTTGAATGTAATACATCCAGGGAGAGATCTGGACATCTTTATCTTTTTATGCTTCAGATTATTTTGAAGTACATCCAGGTTGAAATTGCTTAGAGAACTCTGGATTAGATCGCCTCATTCCTGGTGAATGAAAAAATTCATGCAAACAGGTCACTCTCATGTCTTCTGCCAGTTTTCTGTGAGCATATTTTTGTACTGCTGAAGGCAGCTCGATTCATCTCTGGGGGAGTAATACTTTCCTGCTCTCCTCAGACCCAGCCAGGCCCTGAAGGATCACCTGAGACCTGTGTCTGGGGCTCTTCATCTTGGCACAGCATCCAGCTTGCCCTCTTTGTTGTGGGCCCACTAAGATGCTGACAGGAACAAAAATGACTTGTTTTTGAGAGTAAAGATACAAGCTATGACTCAGATGACGCACACATGTTCACGGAGGGAGACTCTCACATCCGACCTACCCTCTTCCGTCCACAGAGAGTCACGTTGCTACTCTAACCACATCACTAATTCCGAAAGATGGGGACTCCTACACAGGGCCCCCAGGTCATGCCTCTGATTAGGGCAGGGAACTGGAAAGCATCCAGTCCCAAGTTTCCTGGCACCCCAAGTTCTCCCAGCAGTAGCAGTGAAAGCCTATGGGTGTAACTGCATTGCCGACATCAGTGTTCATGTGTAGACCCTCTGGCATGCTAGTTTAAAAAAGGCAGACACTTGGGCCCCACAAATAGATCTTCTGGAGATCAGGGTGAGGCCAGGAAATCTGTCTTTTGAGCAAGCAGGCTCAGGTAACTCTGAGCAAGGCTGGTATTTGAACGTTAGCTGTTTGGAACTGAATCTCTAAAAAGAAAAATTATCTGGAAAGGGGAACTCCTCTCCCTCTGCCCTCCCCCAAGCCACTGCTGCACCTGTTCTTAGGATCTTGGCCAGTTACCTTGTTTCTCTGATGTTCCCTTTACTTCCTGCTCCATCATCATCCTTAAGAGACATTCCTATCTGCCAGAACACTGGTCTTTTTTTTTTTAAGACTAGCAATTAACCTTGCTTGGGGATCCATTTGGGCAGAGAAACCAGAGCCAAGGAGACAGGAAAAGTGGGCATAATGGACTGTACGAGAAGAGACAGTGTGGAAAGAGAAGCCAAGCTTGGAACTTGCCCATGGAAAAAGAAAAGTGGAGAACCTATACCCCTATTATGTCACTGGAATTGAGTTATTAAGTTATGACTCATCCATTGAACTCTTTCCCAACTAGCCTAGGTGATAGAATCAAAAGATCTTACTCTTGGCTCCATCTCTTATTGGCTGTGTGACCTTGAGCAAATTATCAAACTCTCTGACATTTAGTTCCTGTATTTGTCAAATAGGAGTAATCACCTAATAAGGCTGCTGTTAGTCTTAATAAGGTGTATTAAAGTGCCTAGCACAGGTTTTGACCCACAAAAGACAATTTTTAAAAACCCTAAATATTATTAATAGTATGACTCTGTAATATACACCTTCCCATACTTTTTGCTTCTTATTCCTCTTTGCTTACTCCAGGTACCAGGTAACATGAATTACTTACTGTTCTCTAGGGCCCCAATCCCAATTAGACACAGGCTTTAGGGTCTAACAAAATTGGTCCAATTCCATCTCCATCCCCAACCCATGAACTGTATGACCTTCCTGAGCTGTGGTTCTCTTCTCCATGAATTATAGCCAAAGCCACCCCACCAAGTTTTTGCTAAGATCAAGTGCATCAATGTATATAAGGAGCCCAGGACCATCAGAGCCTCACATGCTGCATCCTCTCCTATACCCCTCTTTCCGTCCATTTTTGTCCATACCTTTCCACCATAGTACCTTTGCTCAAACAGTTTCTTCTACCTGGAATACCCCTTCCCCCTTTTTCCGTGTGTTGGGATTCTCCCTAAAGCTGTCTTCATCTTACCTCAACCCCAACAGTCAAGATGCCCAGATGAAGCCACCCATCATTAATAGAGTATCTATTGAGAGTCTTTTGTGTGTTAGGCACTGTTACTAGTGACCGGGGGTAAAGAAATTATTTAAGACCAAGTCTCTGAGCTCAAGAAGTTCAGTCTACTTAACATGAGAATAAAATAACTGTCCTCCTAGGAGATGAGAGTAACAATAGAAGTGACTCAAAAGTGCAGAGACAGCACAGAAGAGGGCGCTCTTGGGTCTGACTCAGGTGGGATGGGGAAGGTTTCACAGAGACAAGGAATTTGACTAGAAGAATGAGTGATGTTGGACAGGCCGAGGAAAGGGAAGAAGCTGCCTACCTAGAGCCTCTAAAGTCTGAGATAGAGTGGGCCAGCTGTCTGGAGGCTGACTGGGAGTAACGAGGGCATGGAGACAGATCTGGAAAGCAAGGCCACGACCAGGTGTGAATGACCTTATCTTTGGCTAGAGAAAGGTTCAGAAAGTTGGTTTCATTCCACCTCCCCCCCACCCACACACACCCAGGAACATGTATACAATAGAGAGCAAAACCTGCTATCTTCTGAGGAACATTCCAGGACAGGGGCAGTCTCTGGAAATCCCTCGCCTCTAGTCCCCATCATATCACTGACTAGAGGGTCATGGGCTGCAAGTTTGTCATTCAAAGGACATGGGAGGGTCAGGCACATTCTTGCTGGCTTTTTTAAAATTTTAACTACGAATAAACAACTTTTCTTTTGATTTCTTAAATTCAATTGCAAAATTTAGAAAATCCCATTCCAATCATGAGGGAGTGAAAGTTGAAAGATCTGGTGCTTTCTGAGGACGGTTGCAATTTGGGAGTGAAAATTTCACCAGAACCTCACTGTCCCGCTATCTCTCTCCATGGACCAGAGGTCAATGACCACAGGGCAGGAACAATGCCTCATTCTAGGACCTTCTGGAATATGTTCCTGGCCGGAGGTTGTTGACAGTCTCCAGAATCTCCCTGGCCCTCATGCCTAGCCAACATTATTGCCCTCCAGAGCTCAAGGCAGCTGGCTATGAATACTTGGCCATTGCCCACTGGGCTTAGCACACAAGACCAGGAGGGACATGGCCCGTCTCTCCATTCTTTGCCCATGTCCCTTGTGCTCCAGACACATTGAGTATCTCACCTCCCTCCAGACACAGCATCCCTTTCACAATGCCTGAAATCTCTTTCCAGATAAATTGTTCTATCTGATCACCATCACTCTTATCTCCTCCCTTCTTCCCCTCACACATCCAACTCACACTTTCCCTGGCAAACTCCTACTCACCCTTCAAGTGCAGCCATGTGTCACTGTTTTCAGCAAAACTTCCCTTGGTCATCCCCTTTTCCCCCAGGTGGTAAATCACTCTTTCTTTGAGGTCTTATAGCACTTCTCCCCATCCCTTAATGACTATCATGTTATAAAGCTATATATCTGACCATTCATCTGCAACACCCCCCCAACTCCCCTCCCTGTAAGGAAAAAGTTTTTCTGGGACAGTGTTGGAGACTTACACACCTCTATCCTCAGCACCCAGCACAAATTCCAGTATACAGTAAATGCTGTTTACCAGTTAATGGTCTTCATCACTAAATTGGAAGCTCAGGGGATAAGGACTTTGTCTTGTTTAGTTTGGTGTGTAGAAGGCACACAATAAAAATTGGTTGCATTTTGAATTTAGTCAACTTAGGGCAGTGAAATGAAAGACTTGGCCAAGTTACTTAAGTTTCCTGAAAACAGATTTATTTGGGGATTATCTACAACTTTGGATATTTATTAAAGACATGTCCAATATTTTGCACAAACTGTGAGATATTGAAGATAAACAAACCAGCTTATAGATAGGTGGGAGAAGGGATGAGATGTTTATAAAAACAATACCAACACAAGGTAGAAAGTAATACCTGTCAAGAAGATGAACATAGAACGTGCTGTGGGGACTTAGGAGAGAGGCTTCCAGAGGTTGGTCAGAGGGTCTTCATAAAATAAAATAAAAATCCATTTGACTTGGCATACCACTTGTGATGTTTTTCCACCCTGACCCTAGAAGCCGTGTTACTCTGGTTCCCTGGCTACAGCTGATAGGAAAGTGGACACCTGACCTAAGCTGAGCTATTGGTCTCTGACTCCCAAAAATCTGAACTTGGGACTTCAGAGCACTAGTCAGTCTTGGCTGGTCTTTTGAATTAAAAACAAGTAGCCTTCAGAGCTATGTAGTTGTGGTCTTCTGCAAACTGCTCAGAAATGCAGAGAAAGTTGGTCTGTGGGAAGCGCAGGCTGCAGGGACACCAAGAAAAGCAGAAAGAGGCAGTCACGTGGCCTCAGAGAGCAAGGTCTGACTTTCTGACGGCTTCCGTTCCCGGCTTCAACCCCTCTGTGGCCTGCAGCAGCTTCCATCCATGATATTCTGAAATACCCCAATCTTCTTACAATAAATCCCCCCTTTTTACTTCAGCTAGCTGGACTGTACATGACAGCTGGCAACCTTGATGAAGACTATGCAGGTGTGAAGAAATGGGCCGTGACCAGAATGGGAGCAGTGGGGGGAAGGGTGTGAGGGTAGAGGGTGTGGTTTACCAGTTTACCAGTCTTCCTTTCTACCCTACACTCCCTCACTCACTTTCGGCATCTCCAGTCTGGAGGACCCTCCATTTCCCTTAAAACCTGGCCAGCAGCTTGACAGTAAGGGATTTCATCACTCAAAGACAGTTCTGGTGATTCACGGGTGTCTAGAAGCTCAGTCTTCCAAACCCTTGGAATAAGCTAGGCATCTCTGGTCCCAAAGAGTGTCTCTACATCCAGGATCCCTGTAACAGAAATAACTCACCCTATGGAACAGAGCCCTAAAATGTCTGCATGCATCCACGGTTCTGTGTGTTCACGTGTGTGAATGTGAGGAACACGCAGATTTGTATGTGAACGCTCCCTCAGTGTATCTTTTTGAAATCATGTCAGTGTATTCAAGCACTTCTCTATGGAAAAAAGTCATAGATAGTCATCGTTACAAGGAAGGTACACTAAGCTCCCTCCTTCTGATGGCTTTGAGGTCTGCAAAAGTGCACACATGGCAAACTCTTTACAAAAACTCAACACAGCTACTGTAAACCAAATCACACCCTTACTCAAGACTCCTACTGTGTGGGAGAGCTCCAGGAAGAAATGGATCAGTGGTGTTTCTTAGGGGCCGTGGGACTCTGACATTTGGTAAACTGGGTGGGGGAGGGGGTGGACAGATATTCTGGAGTCCTGAGACATATACAATAGGAAAGAGAACTATCTTTAAGAAAAAAAATGTATATTATAAAATTAGATCCAGGGCCTTGGAAAGGGCTGATGTAAGAAAAAGATGTTGAACTTCACAGGAATTTGACCTGGGGTGAGGGGATGGGAGCTTGATCTTAAACTCCACTTTCCTTTTCTCTGTCCTTGTCATTTCTATGCAAAATAAGCCCCCAAGACCTGCGGTTCCACAACGGTACCACTTCCCTCGCAGAGTGGTTGCCTGGGCTGTAGCGTGGGCTTGGATGAGCCCTCTGCAGACTAAAGAAGACAGGACTGAATGAAGAACTTGATCTAGGCAGTTTGAAGGGAGAGAAATGAGCCACCCCTCTAACCCAGCAGTTCCCAAACTTGATTTTGATCCTTTTACTTCTACCTCTCACAGATCATTCCCTTTTCTGGGCCCTCCCCCACAAGTCACATAATAACCTCCTTTGGTGGGGCTGGGGGGCAGGAGGTAGACTCACCATTCATCTTGCAACACTGCTGCCGCCTGCTGTCTGGGAGGTGATGTGTCTAACCATGGGAGCTTGGAGCCAGGCTGTCTGGATTAGGAGCCCAGCTCTGCCGCTTAGCTGGGTGACCTTGGACAAGTTATTTCAGCTTTCTGTCTGACTTTCAGCTTCCTCTCTGTAACACTGAAATAAAGTTAGACCCTATCTCATAGGGTTATTGTGAAAAGAATCCGGGAAAAGTGTCTCGCACAGTAAAGACTTGCAAGGTTGACGGTCATGGGTCATAACTCACCAGAACTACCGGTCAACAGTTATTGGATTGTGACGCTCTGGTCTCCCCACCTTCATAAGGATCATGTCCTTTTTTTGGAGAAGTCTCTTCCCTTATCTCTCTTTCTGAGGAACTCAAAGCATTTCCCAGATACACTGCCTTGGAGAGGTAGACAAGGAACTTGGAACAATTCTCCCCATTTTATAGCCAGTCAGCCCAGAGCTGTTAAAGACAGGGCCAAAGCTCTGGAGAAAAACATAGGCATGTCCACAAGTGCAGTGGAGGTCTCACAGGCCCTCAGTACTATGCTCTGAATAGGAAAGGTAGTAAGGCTGCCTCTATGAAACATCATGATTCTTCCTGGGACCCTGTTAAGGAGGAGAGGTAGCCCTGCACAGCCATGCATGCCGGTAGTCCCAGTTATTCAGGAGGCTGAGGCAGGAGGATCCCTTGAGCCCAGGAGTTTGAGGCTGCAGTGAGCTATGGTTACACTTGTGAATAGCCACTACACTCTAGCCTGGGTGATATAGTAAGACACTGACTCAAAAAATAAATAAATAAATAAATAAATAAAGGAGGAGGGACAGGCAGCAAGTGGATCTGGGAAAGCCTCCTGTCCCCATGACCTATGGCAGGTATGTTCTGCTTCCTCCTTCAGCTCCAAATTGGCACAACCAGACACAGAAGCTTCTGGGTTCTGTGAGCAATGACTGGTTATCAGGAGATCGGGGGATTCATAGCTCTGCCAGTAGCCAACTCCGAGAGTCACTTCCGTCTGGAAAATCAGGGCTTGGTCTGGATGACATTTAAAATTCTTACCTTAAACCTCTTCAGAAATTGCTTAATCTCAAAGTCACTTGGAGAAAGAGCCAGAATCTTCCCACAGATCATGACACCTTCTCCTGGCTGCCATCATGTCACAGAGAGTCCTGAACCATGAGGGGACATGGCCTGAAGTGCCAGCATTGTTTAGCCATGGAGCCTCCACTATTTGTGCATGATAGGGAAGAGGCAGCAGGAGACACAATTGAGAAAAAATAATCAAGGAACTGAGGTGCTTCAATTTGGAGAACAATTTTTAGTAATTTTTTTTATTAGACTAATAAACATAGACACCTGTTCATTCTCAATATAAGAATTCCCAAACTTGTTCCTGTTTTCCAGGAAAAAATAGTAAGAGGCTCAGTATCAAACTACAATAGCAGAAATTTAGACATTTGCAAGAATACCTGAACTCTCTGAAGTGGAGATGTGGAAATAGGTGACTGTGGGTCAATGTGGAAACCATTTGGTGTCTGACGTCCATGTGCTCTGCTTAGGAGGATGTATGACATGACTTCCACCTCACCCTACCCTCCAGTACAGATTCCCTTCCTGCTGGAGAATTCTAGAATTCTGTATGGGTTGAGCAAGAAAGTGCAAAGGAGGACTGACTTGACAAAATCCCACAGGGCCCTAGTGAAACCAACAGGTTTGGCAATGAATGTGTCACAGTGTGACCCCAGACAAATGACTTAATTTAACCATGCAAAAATCAAGGATGTTCACATCCTGTCTAGCAACAAAGTCCCTACACAGCAGGGGACTGGGGGTGAGCCCTGACCCTCAGAGTCTGATCCCAGCAAAGGCATCAGGGAAGGTTTTTCTTTCTCCAAGTCTTAACCCAGCCTTACCCTCAACACGAAGAGGTTTTGTGACCTAGTCATAAGGCAGTGCTACTCATCTCGGACTGTGAACAGTCCTGAGTTTATAGTCCTGGGCTGGACAAAGGGTAAGGATCCAGGCAAAGATGATGACAGCCATTGCCTTCAGGAGCTCCTAGCACAATGGATGAAGTGCCAGACTAATGGAGATGATAAAGAACACATTGAAATATAGTCATACATCACTTAATGAAGGGGATATTCTCAGAAATTCATTGTTAAGTGATGTTGTTGTGTGAGCATCATAGATTATACTTCCAGAAACCTAGATGGAATAGCCTATTACACACCTAGGCTGAATGGTATAACCTATTGCTTCTAGGCTACAAACCTGTACAGCATGTTACTGTACTGAATCCTGTAGTCAGTTATAACACAATGGTAAGTATTTGTGTACATAAACATAAAAAGGGTACAGTAAAAATACAGTATTATGATCACATGGGACCACCATTGTGTATGGGGTTCATCATTGACTAGAATGCAGTTACACGGTGCATAACTGTAATCCTATGGGAGCTCATGGAGAAAAACAATACTAAGTGAAAATAAACATAACACAAGCCAGCTATCTAGTAAAAAGATAGAGGATTGTGATGGTTAATTGTATGTGTCATCTTGACTGGATATGAGCTGCCCAGATATCTGGTTGAGCATTATTTCTGGATATGGCCTACACAGAGAGAAGAAAGCTCCAGAGAGATGCCTAAGCCAGAGTAGAACACCCAGGATTGCTTTCCACTGGCGTGGGGAGACAGGGGAAGGATTTAGGAGACCTTGAGTGATCTGTGGAGCACAGAGAAGTTTTGGGACCCTGAAGGTTGCTCTCACTGGCCTTTGCCTTGAGATTCCCACATTTTCTACTTCTCAGCATCTCTGTCAATTCAAATGAGTGCCATGGAAAGAAATAAGTATGGAAAGTGGGAGTGTGACAGGATTCCAGCTTAACAAAGCACAGGGCATGGTATAGGTCACGAAACATGGTCCAGGGAAATCCCCAACAGAAGTGCCCCAGCTGGTTTCCCCATCACTTTGGGTAACTTTCCATTGCCACACACCCACCCCTACCCACCTACCTAGGTCTCTTCTAAAGAACCTATTGCTCACCTAGTGACCTGCCAGGCATGAGAGTCAAAAGAAGCAATGAGCCCAGTTCCTGAATTTGAGAAACTACTATCTACATGAGAAGACAAAACTTACACTCATGCTACGTGTAGGGAAGAGCCAAGAAAGTATTCAATGACCCTGGGCCAAACTGCTGTGTAATAGATTCAGACAGGGGTGTCAATGTGAGCAAGAAGAGTGGGAGGAGGCTTTATGGAGGAAAGACACGGCAGCTTGGGAATCAGTGAATGTGTGGGACACAGGGCCGGAAGTCAGGGAGCAGGGGACAGACACTGGAGTATAGGATGTGATAGACCATAGAAAGAAATGAAGTGAAATAAACCACCACTTTATTGAATGTCTATTATGCTGTGCCAGGCACTTTCCATCTGTTATTTCATCTTATCCTCCCAAACAGAGTGGTAGCATCTTTATTTTCATCTTGCAGATGGAGAGACTGAAGGGTTTATATTAACTGAAGCTTGACCTGGTAGCCAATGAGAAGTCTCTATCAGTAACCTGATGGTTATGGTGATGGAGTGAGATTGGCCTGGCCAGATGTCCAGGGTCCTAGAGAACATTACCTGTCTACCACCTGAGGAATCATGACTCACGAGCCCCCTACATGTCTTTGGCATATTACGTGATGATCTCTGACCTAGGAATCCACTCTCTTGACTCAGGTGCACCAATACTAGCCTTTGCCCCCAGGGCCTCCACCCACACCTGCTGTCAGGTCTGTCTGCACTCTCCTACCCCTGGTGCTCAGCCCCTCTTTCTTGTCAACGGGCACACTCCTCCCAGGCCTTTCCACTGGATGATGTTATTAATCACCAACTGCTAAGGAGGCCAACGAGGTGTTATCACAACAGCCACCCGAACTGTGGCTATGACTAATCGAGTCATGTTAGAGATTCAGAAAGCATTAATTATTATTACAATTATTTTTTTCTGCCTTGTATTTGTTCTACTTTTTGAGGTTCCGGGGTGAAAGGAAGGCCCAAGTTTTCCGGAATTAAGAGAACGTGGTGTTTTGCTCAACCTCCTGCCCAGCCTTGTGGTGGGCAAGGAGGTTGCCTTCTGGGATCTTATTTGACTCTGCAACAGCACCTTCATGGAGGTCTGAGCAATCTGGGGTCTGGGGTGAGTCAGGCCAGATGGGAGAATCGGAGGCGTTCTACCAAAGCGCAACTAACAGAGCATGCAGCCGGGGAATCCCTCAAAGGAACCGTGGACCCACACTGACCAAATCCGTCTTGTAGGAAAGCCCTGTCTTGCTACATGACTCCTGATTCATGGTTTCCCCCTCCTGGGGCCCGGTTCACGTGCCACCCCTGAGGCAGCCATCACCAGCTGCCTCATATTATTTTTAAAACAGTCACCCCCACCCACCAAAGTCTTCAGGGAACAAACTCCACCTGAAATGAAGAGACTAAAATGTCAGAATCTATAAACGCCATCTGCAGAAGGCCTAGTCAGGATCCAGCTCCAGGTGTAAACGCCTGAGGACAGGACTGACCAACCTAGGTGTCTGTCAGTGACCTACTTGGGCATCCCACAAACACATTCATGCACACAAACACAAATCCTTCTAATTCTAATTGATCCTGAAAGCTTTTAATTCCACCATTATTAAAATGCAAACCATTTGTGGGGCAAAGGAATTACCATTTACTGGGAATTTTCTTCTTTTTATTTTTATTTTTTAATAGAGACAAGTTTCCACTATGTTACCCAGGCTGGTCTTGAACACCTTGGGCTCGATTGATCCTCCCACCTTAGCCTCCCAAAGTGCTGGGATTATAGGTGTGAGCCACCACACCCGGGTGGGGAATTTTCAATGTGCCAGACACCATGAAGTTGCAGCTAATATGCCAGTTGGTTCCCCCATGACTCTGTTAAGAGATGACAGTATAGCCTCTGCAGCCACACTGCCCGAGGTTCAAATCCTGATTCTAACACTTACTAGCCATGTGGGCATGGACTGGGAGCATCACCTCTCTGAATTCAGTTTCCCCAACTGTAAAATGGGCATACAAGAGGAACTTAGATTAATTCCAAAGATATATATTAGAATTGTTGTGAAAATTAAAGGAGTGTGGATTAAAGTCCGTTAATCCTCACAACATACCATTTAGAACAGCGCATACCATTTAGCACAACAGTACCTGATGCATTCCAATTACAATTAGTTAGCCCTTGTTTCGCTTCTATTGTTTATCCCAAAGAATACATAAGACTTATATCAGGCTCAGTCCTAGAGACAGCTCCTAAAAATGGAGGAAATGAGAATGTGCTGAATCCCAAAGGGGCTGCCAAAGCATCATGTTTTTATCATTACCCCATTTTTCTAGGGCAGCTCTGTTTGAGAGCTTACATCACTGCTATCTAAATATAGCCTTTAATGGGGGGAGGGAGAACACCCAGGTAGGGATTAGGGAAGGAGAAGATGGTCTAAGGAATGTAAACTTGTCCACTGACTCAGGAGCACCCAGCAGTATTCACTTGGGAAGCGGGTGGCCAGTTAGTTTGCTTTTGTATATCATTTCCAGAGTAGAATTTTTATGTTCCTCAGGCTTTCTCAGAAGCTTAGAACAAAGGCATCTTAAACTTAGCCTTCAGAAGCCCCAGATATTACCAGGATGGGGCAATTCCAGAGAAGTGGGTGTCTGCCCATGACTGGCACTGATCATCTTTCATACTGGGAAGGGCAGATGAGATGCTAAATCCAAGTAGCCTAGGAAGGCCCAAGGCTTGCCTCTACCCCCCTCAAATGAGGGTTAGAAATTGCAGTTACAGCCTATTTTTTAAAGTGTTCAGTTGGCCAATTACTTATACATTAAAGGGGCTTTCGCAGGAGGAGGAGAAGGGAGGGTGAAACTCTTGGTGAAGGAAAACATACTTAGGCTTTGAAAGCCAAAGAGTTGGTAGGAGGACCCTGGAAGGCTGGGCATGGGGCACAGGAAGCAGTAGGACTTGGCACGGTATGCAGTGAACCAAAGTCAAACCGAGGGACCCCCTCGTTATGCTCAGCAGCAGGTGGCAGGAAATTTGCCCAGCTCTGACTTGATAATGAACAAACGATTTTCCAGTTAGTTATCTCTTTCCAATCCTATAGCTGTGAAACCATTTCTTTCCTATAATAGAGGAAGTGGAAGAGGTCGCTTTGGCACTCTGATATGAATCTGATTATTGACGGATGTAATGGATAGTGTCCATTTTTTGTATCTTGGTCAGCAGATGGAATGGTAAATCTGACCAGCCCTGGGAAAGCCCCCCTGCCTGGAAATGCCTTACACACACAAGCACCGCACAAGAGAGAACAACTTAGCAAAAAGGAATGAAGAAAGATATCAAAGGTCATCTATCAAGTCATCCTCAACATTCTGGAATTTATGCTAAGAGAAACCCCTATGGAATGGAGTCTCCTGTCTTCTGTCCTACCTGTGCTGCCTTAAGGCTAAGGCATGTGCTAAGGGAATTCTGGAGAGGGCAAAAACCCAAACTCCTTTCTATCACCTCCAACTGCTTCTGTCCCAGATGACCTGGTCCTTGGTGGGGGAGGGGGAGAGGTACAACGGGAAAGGGATGAGGTATCAGAGGCCGGGGATGAGTTTGTAAACCCCCAGACACCTGCCAGAGCCCTAAACCTGCGTCAGTGTCTACCTCCATCGAAAGGAAAGAAACCAAGAGTGCCACAACCAAATCACAGTAGCCGGAGTGGAAAATACAGCTCTGTCATGGGTCGTTGGCGCTGGGGAAAATTTTGCCAATGAAACTATCGAGATTCAATGTTGTTTATCTACGGTTGCCAAGCTGGGGTTTTACTGTTTTTTTTCCTCTTTTTCTGTTCGGGAGGTGGTAAGTATTTTCCTTTTCTTGAAGTGGAGGGGGCTGCTACTGCATGGCCCGAGGCAGGCCACAACCAGAGAAAGAGGTTGGATGCTTGGAGTTCAGGGGGGTTTTGGAATATTGAGAGGATGGCACAATGAGAGGATTATATCCTCATGACATTTATTTATTTATTTATTTTTTTGAGTTGGAGTCTCACTCTGTTGCCCAGACTGGAGTGTAGTGGCCATTCCCGGCCACCGCAACCTCGACCTGCTGGGCTCTGGCAATCCTTCCGCCTCAGCCTTCCGAGTAGCCGGAATTGCAGGTGCGCGTTACCACGCCCGGCTAATTTTTTGATTTATTGTAGAGATGAGGTCTCGCCTGCCCAGGCGGGTCTCAAACCCACGGGCTCAGGCAATCCACTCACCTCAGCCTCCCAAAGGCGCAGGATTACAGGCTGAGCCACTGAGCCCAGCTCCTCATGACATTTTTAAACTTTTTTTTTTGAGTTGGAGTCTCACTCTTGTCACCCAGGCCAGAGTGCAGTGGCATGCTCACATCACTGCAGCCTTGACCTGCTGGGTTCCGGCGATCAACCTTTCAAGTAGCTACAGATGCATGTCTACATGTCCGGTTAGTTTTGTGATTTTTTTTTTAGAGACAAGGTCTCACTAAGTTGCCCAGTCTGATCTCAAACCCACGGGCTTAGGCAATCCTCTCACCTTGGCCTCCCAACATGCTGAGATTACAGACTGAGCCACCACACCCAGCCTTTTTATTTATTTATTTATTTTTGAATCGCTCAGAGTGCAATGGCACAGTCATGTCTACCACAGCCTTGATCTGCTAGGCTCAAGCAATCCTTCCACCTCAGCCTTCCAAGTATCTGGGACTATAGGCGCCACCACACCCACCTAATTTTTTGATTTATTGTAGAGAGAAGGTCTCACTATGTTGCCCAGGCTGGTCTCAAACTCCTGGGCTCAGGCAATCCTCCCACCTCAGCCTCCCAAAGTGTTAGGATTACAGGCGTGAGCCATCGCGCCCAGTCTTTTTCATTTAAAAAAAAATTATTGAAGGCATATTGTTCATCTCAGCATGGCGATATGGGAAAAGGAATGAACTGATTATCAGGAGACCAAAGTTCTAGTTCCTACTTGGCCACTCAGGCAAGCCCGTGAAAGTCTCTAGGCTTCAGTTTTCCTCATTCATAAAAAGAGAGGGGTAATATAGGAATAAACTGGAAAATAAATTCCAAGATGCCTACCAGCTCTAGGAGTTCTAAGCATTTGACGTGGAGTGGAGTCTTAACTCTGTATATCCTGGCTATCTGACTTTGGGCAAGTCAGGTAACCTCTCTATGCCTCAGTGTCTTCATCTATAAAACTGCATAAGAACCCCTGCCTTGCCTACCTCCTGGGGATGTAGAGAAGATTAAATCACCTGATACACCAAATGGCATTCTGCAAACCTTGGACCTCTAGACACATAGAGAGTATTTGTGTCATCGCCACTTACCCAGGTGAATGCAGACAGAGGGAGGCTTTGATGCTCTGGAATTCCTGGCACACCATGAAGGGGCTAGCAACAGGCAGGAAAAGGTTTATTGGACTGAACAAAAAAAGTTCTGATCACCAGGATCATCAGACACTCTGGAACCTTTTCTGAACTTTAGGAAAAGTATAGGCATAGATTGATGCTGGCGTTTAATCTTTTCTTAAAGGCAAGGGCTGAAATTGGATGACTCCTAGTTCTTTTCCAGGGCAAGAATTTTTAGGTTTCTCATGTTGAGGGTGGCCTGGGGATATAATCTTCATAGCAAACAATCCTTTGAGTTTAAATCGATCATTTCCAGTCTCCAAGGCCTACTGGAATCTGGGAATGGCTTACCGGAAGATGCTTTTAGAGGGTGTGAGTTCATGGACACTATTTTCCAAAGCAACATATTGGGAGGATGGGTGCAGTAGGGAGCAGATGAGGTTTAGAAGAAATGCAGAGGAGTAGTCTGGCAGTTTCCAGAAAGGGAATTTCATTGAAAAATTATAGTTGCTCAGAGAAACTTCTTGCTCGAATGAGAAGTTGTGTGATGCAGGTTTATTTTAAAAGATCTAAATTTCAGGGTCAAAACTGGGTTCACATTTCTGCCTCGGTCATTTACTCGCTGTACTATCTTGGGTAAGTCACTCGAGACTTATCCTAGTCTTCGATAAAATAGTATAAATAATTGAATAAAATCTTGAAACTGTTGTAAAACTTAAAATGAAATAGTATAAATGAAGTGTCTGGCATATAGTAAGAAATCAAAACACGACAAAGTAAAACCAACTAATACAGGTACTTATCTGCTGTGGGCATCAGCAGAGTCTCTAGAGTGTGGGTCAGGATATGTCTGGTCCATAGCACATAGTGGCACACAATAGAGAGTCTCAGATAGTTGGCATCAGTTAGTCATAGAACAGCTGCAAAGAGCCACACATGCACGCGCACACACACACACGAGCACACACTCACATTCACAACAGGCTAGATTGCTTAAGCCATCTCCAGGGTTGAGAAGATGAATAAGAGGTCTGTAGACCAGTGTGTTTCCCCAGCTATGTCACAAGGAAGGAGGTTCACAGGGTCCCCAAGAACCCAGGCAGAGGGGGATTTTAGAAGGAAGCTTACTGAAAAGCACCAATTCCCATGGCTATGAATATGGCTGGTGAAAGGAAAGTGAGACCTGGCACAGTGGAGAGGATAATACAGGAAAAGGCTGTGTGGCTTGAAGGTTTGTAGCATGGCTGGAGAGGGGGAACTCCTGGATCCTACTTCTGCTGCTGGTTCTGGAAAAAGCTACCAGGGCTTCCCTCCTTGAGTCAAGGACAAGACCACAGAAGGGCTCACTCTTTTATGTGGCTAGCTATTTTGTGGCCCTAAAGCGTTGTAACCTCCTGGCAAGCCTCTTTGATCCTCTGCAAGGGAGGAGAAAGAACTGAGAAGTCTCCCCACTTTGCAGAGACAGATACCCAGATTCTATCTCTGTGAAATGTTACAGATGCATTTTGAGGAGTGATATCTACACAAAAGAAAGGCTAAAACCCAGGCCTCCTTTTCCTGGGTTTAGGTCTTTACCATTTGAGAATCTTTTAAACCCGTGTCCTAGCCAAAATGAGCAAAATATTCACACCAAGCTAGATTGTCTTCTCTCTATTCCTGGCATATATAAAACATGGGTCCAGACCTCAAGGGTAAAATACCCACACTACACATATATACACACATACCTACACAAGAAAGATGCTTAACAACTCTAGGTGATATAGACAAAGTGCTGCCAGGTATATTCATAAGCACCAGAGGATTTTTTTTTTTCTTTTTAATAAAATCTCAAAGGGTTCAAGTTGTTAAAGACTCGCAGAAGAGGTGGCACTGACTGGAAAGGATTCTGTCAGATGAAAGGGGGGTAGTCAGTCACTGCAGGCCAGTAAGCCCATGAGTGGAGGCAAGGGGTGGGAGGGTTCAGGGCATCTTCTGACAACAGCGAGAGCTCTGGTTTCCACAGGAGACCTTATGCAGAGAATCTGTGGGTAAGAAGGCTGCAAAGGTATTTGGGGTATGAATGCCAAACTGGGGTGACTGGCCTCTGCTCTGAAGGCACTGGGCAGCCCTTGATGGTTCATGCAAATGAGAGCTTGATGATAAAAGTAGTGCATTGGAAAGATGAACCTGGCTTGGTGATTTGGAAAAAGCTAAAATGACTTTAAACCGGACTTGGTGGCTCAGCCTGTAATCCTAGTATTTTGGGAGGCTGAGGCAAGTAGATTGCCTGAGCTTGCAGGTTCAAGACCAGCCCAGGCAACTTGGTGAGACCTCATCTCTACAATAAATCAAAAAAAATTAGCTGGGCATGGTAGCACACTCCTGTAGTTCTGGCTACTTGGAAGGCTGAAGCGGAACGATAGTCAGAGCCCAGCAGGTCGACACTGGGGTGACTGTGAGTATGCCACTACACTCCAGCCTGGGCAACAGAGTGAGACTCCAATTCAAAAGAGAGAAAAAACAGAATATATTCTGTTCCCTGGTAGGTTGGGGGATAGAGGGGGCAATGCCTGTGGAATTAATCAGTTGTTCTCTGAGTGTTCATAATAGTAACTACCAGCTACAGTTCAACCACCATGTGGCCTTTAGCTCAGCTAGGATGGGAAGTACAAAGGACCAGAAGTGGGGTCTGTGTGAAGAGCTCAGCATCCCTCACACCATCTCCATAGATCCAGATCTTGGTTACGGCAGCCCTAGCAGCCTCAACACCAATTTTCCCACCATGATAGCCTACACAGGGCAGGCTCTGGCTCGGTGTGGCCTGCTGCATCCCAGCCTCCCCTCCTCCCCTCCAGTTTACTCTAAAGCCTTCTGATTTTTCGTGAAATGAAACAAGAGCCCAGCTGTAGTCACTGTGACCAGAAGCTCCCAAGTCCCACTCCCTAGCTCATCTGCCTCCACCAAGGAACCAGCCTCTTAGTTAGCAGTCTCTAACCACACAGAAAGGATAATTAACTCTCCCTCCACTTGCACCAACTTTGGATGTTCAAAGTCATTTCAGGAGACCCTGAAGGGAAAGCGAAATTGTGGTGGCATCAACAGTCATAGCTGTTCTGATAGTGGTAGAAGTAGTCATTGTAGTCTCAGTTTAGTTAAAGTTTTTGTAGTGTAGGCAGTAGGTCATCAGGCAACAGTCACTGAGGACTCTCCATGTGCCAAGCACTATGACAAGCATTTATCCCATTTTCTTCTCATAACCAAGAGATGGGTATTATTATTTTTTCCATCCTACAGATATGATCGGGTTTCCTTGGTGAACTTGTACAGGGGGTTCTGAATTCCAACAGCAGAGTTTCAACAAGGTTTGCTTGCCATGACACCCTCTAAGGATATCCTATTATCCTTCTCCTTCCAGTCCCCTAGCCCCAAGTTCCTGTTACCACCCCTTCCAAACACACAGTTTAGATCTTACAACCCCCTTGGCCAGGTACATGCTTGTGCACTTCAATATAAGTAACTTTCTGCTTTTGCACAGATGTAAATCATGTTTTGGGAACCTAGAACAAGGTCTTTGTAGAAATTCCTCTGATAAATACTGATTTGTTCATAGTCTACAAAGGAACTGGGTTACACTATAAATAGGACAACCTCAGTTCAGGTGCTAGGGAGCTGAAGTCTGTGAGATTTACAAAGAAGAATTCATTTCTCCTACTGAACGTATGACCAACCTTAGACAACGTTTGAAACAGGCAAAGTTGTCTTGGGTCATCTCCTATTACACGCTACACCCTCTCTCTTCTACCTCTCTCTGAGGGACTCTAGGCCCACCATTGAAACCCCCATCCCCTGCCCTGTTTACCTAAGTCCTCCTAGATGACCCACTCTCCTCCCCACCTGTCCCAGCTCATGACTCAGCCTCCTATGGAATTCAGCCTCTGGGTTAGCATATTGAAGGGGTTCCTGCTTCTTTCTCACCTCTGTATTTGACCTCCCATCTCTCTAGAAGTCACTGGTGATTTCATAAAGAATTTCTCAAAAGCAAAGTTAAAGAACCAACGGTTGCCTTTCTAATCTACACCAAACAGGCACCTCTATATTGGGGGCAGCATATGTATTCTTTTGCGCTATCTGTGTGTTTTTATTCTGTGGTCTTCTGCCTACCTGCCATGTAGAACTTCTCTCATGGCGCCATGAATCTGCTGGTCCAGAGCCTTTACAACATGAGTGTTCATCCACAATGGTTTTCACCATGATGGTCAAATGTGTTTCCAGTACTGGTCTTTCCCCCTCCCCCTGTCCCTGCCTTCTCTCCTTTTCCCATGGGATATGACAAGGGGAAGGGGTGATGGGAAGGGGTGGGATGGACCAGTACTGGAAACACATTTGGCCATCACTGTGCTGCTATGGAAATCTAGCACCCCCAGTCACCGCTTCCAAGAGAACTTATTGTCTGAGTCCCATCTCAGGAACCAACCACATCAAGTACTCGTTCTCCTCGGCCCAGGCCTGCCCCAAGGCAGACATCAAAGCAACACAGACATTTTATCGCATGGAGCAGATAATTTCTTGAGAATGCAAAAGCAATCCTGAAAGAGATATGAAGCGCTCTCTAGGGCTTTCCAGTAATATTCTTTCTTCCCTGAGACAGTCAATGCGAGAAATCCACTTCCGGAAAGTGATCACCTCCCTTCCACACCCCCGCCAACCCAGGGCCACGCTCTTGAGGAAAAGGCAGCATCACGTCCTCCCTACCAAGTGGAGGCCTCACTGATTTCCACTGCTCTCAGCAGGCCTGACTCACAACGAAACTGCAACCTCAGAGTGCTGGGGGCCAGGATTGCGAGAAGGAAATACAGGTGAACACACGCAAAAGCTGCCCGAGAAAAAGGTTATGTTTCTCTTACAGAATGGCAATTCCAGGGCAGGGTAGAAGCTATGAGCTAGAAGAGTCTGAAGGGGACTGGTCTTGTGTTGACTTGGTGGATTTGGCAGGGAGAGAAAATATGCATCAGAACCGCACGTGCCAACTCCTGTCAAGGGGAGTAGACGGAGCAGCGTGGGGAGGTTGTTGGGGTATCACAAAATTCTAGGAAGTTGGATTTGGAAAGCATCTCAGAAAATCACCTCTGACAACCCTCCAACTTATCTATGCAGAAAGCAAGGTCCAAGAAAGAAAAGGAACTTGTTTGGAGTCTCATGGTAGAAGGTCCAGGGCTGGAAATTAGGTCTCCTAAATGCCTAAACCATTCAATCTTGCTACTATGAGATTGACTTCTCTGACCCCCCTGTAACATCTTCAGACCATTGGGGTTGGAACCTGCTCTGTTCCAGTTCTAGCAGCTGAGTATTCCCACAGAAGAACATCAACCACTACATCCCAGATGTGCTGACTGCTAGCTATTTAAGCGCTTGTTCTACTTTATTTAGCCCTTGTGACAACACTGCAGTGTCAATTATCATCTTCAATTGTATGCATACAGATCTACTGTAGCACAGGAAAACTCAGAAACTCTCCAAGGTCCCACAGATGGGATGGAGCAGAACTGGGATATAAATCCAGTCTGACCCCCAGGCCCACACACTTAACCACTAGGCTCTACGACAAAGAGAGGCCCAAAGGCAGAGCATGAGGTTTCCAGTAACAGAACAGTTGGATCCAAGGTAGGGCTTGGGGTTGGGTGAGGTGGGGAAGACTGGTCTGGTCATTACTGTCAGAGGTATATGAAGTCTGCCATGTAATAGAGGCTCAAGTGCACAACCTTTAGCCTTTACAACCTTTAGCAAAACCAATCAATTGACTACTTGGTACCAATTTATATACAGCCCCTTTTTGAGGCCCCTGACCTCAATGTGCCTGCTAGGAACAGTCTCAGATCACCTAAAAGCCAAGGCTCAAACAGATTCTCCTTAATTATTTGAAACAATAATACTTTTTAAAAAGTATTACTTTTAAGATTCAAAAGAAATACTTTCTACAATTATCAAAAAAAGTATCAGAACCTTGTTGGCTTCCTTAAACTTATTTTATAGTTTAATGGTGTGTTATTTTGAACTACATGTAGAGGTTGAAGCGTCTTAGGATCTTGGGAGTTTTAGTCCAACTCTGGGGAGAGGTAAAAGAATTTCTGTTTCCACTCACTCTATAGATGGTCTCATCAGATGGGCAACCAGGGATCAAGCTTTAATTTTGGACACACAATGTCTGACCCAGTTCCTAAAAGGGTGCCTACCTTATAAAGTGATTTCTAAATTAGCTAAATTATGCTTTTGATCAATGATGTTAATTTGATTAGACAAATCCTGACCAGGTGGACTTGAAAATGTCTGTTTTTATTTTCAAGGTTATTCTAAGAGAGTACAAGGCCACCAAAGAAAAAGCAGTGTTTTTAAACTGTCCCTCAGAATTGAAGGAGAGAAAGAAAAAGAGGAGAAAGGGGAGAAAGGAGAATAAAAGGTGGAAATAGAAAATAGAGCCCAAATTTAAGCAGCAGAAGAGCCCCTCCAACGGTTCTGTGCCCCCAACCACATCCAGCCCCTAGAATCTGCTCCTTGGCCTGGGGACCCTTGGAGAAGGTAGTTTACTGTAATAGGCAGGGCTCTGGCAAATCAGCACCAAAACTCCCATGGGGGTTCTGACTTGAAACCACAAATACTGCAGCTTCCATGACATAGGAGAGGCTCATAGGAACTGCTGAATTGAGGGACTGAACTGGCCATCTGGAAACTCTGAATACAGAAGCTGGCAGTGGGCTCCTCCCTTATCTACCCAGTCCAGGTGCCCTGTGGGTACATCCCCCACCCCTGCCCCTGAGGCCACACTTTGATCATTCCCCTCCCACTTGTCCCCATCCAGAGATTGTTGTGAAACACATCAATTCTTGAAGGGTGATTGGAAGAACCCTGGGAGGAGTTCCCTTTTCCAACGGCCTATCTATGTGAGGCCGGATTTTCTTCATACGCGCCAACCATAATGACATATCGCAACAGGATGAACGTAGGAGTTGGTGTGAGAATCCAGCTTCTTCTATCAAGTCAGATAGTTTAAAAGATTTGTAAAAATATGAATGAATGCAACTCTTCTCACTAAATGTGTTGTGGTTTGGAAAATAGGTATACCTTCTTTAAAAATATGTTATTTATGTTAACATGCGATGAATTTATTGTTTATGACTTTAAAATAGTGTCATAAGTAAACATTTTTTAAAATTTCTTAGTTTTACTTCTTAATAGGCTAAATAGCAATAGCTATAACCCACATAAGTAAAAGTTATTTGGGGATCTTCAATAATTTTTTAGTAGAAGGGGTTCTGGATCCAAATACATACTTTACAAATGACTGACTTAGGGAATCTAGGACAACACTGGACACAGTTGCACATGCCCACTTGCTTTCCCTTCTTTCTTAGTTTCTGAAATAAGATGGCCCATGTGAACATCACAGTCATTATAGAAGTAACATGAATCCAGGATGAGAGGATCTTCACATACATAAAAGAAGCACACACAAAAAAAACACGAGTATGATTGAGGACTTAGAATCAGTGGCACATTTTAGAGCTAAAGATCACACTGAGCAAGATGGTAGGAAGTTCTTAACTCTCTCTCTTTAGTAGTGTTTCTTGAAGGTGTTGGTGCCTTAGGAGTACTACAGTGGGAGGGCATGCCAGGCTATGCTTTTTAATGCTACTGCAGTCATGTGTCAGAGACAAAACACAGTAGAAACGCTGTTCTGTCTGAAAATATTCCAAGGCTTGAAATACTTCCCTAAGACAAAAACACGTAAGCCACCTTCTCCACAACCCCCAATTCCTAAACACAAGGTTATTGCCCCCAGTGAGCGTCATTGATTTATAATTGTTTGATGGACAGAAATTTATTTTCACAGACTTTCATCTCACTACCACAACCCCACATATCTCAGACAACTGCCCCCAATTGCTGGGGCAGGCCCAGAGAATTCAGAGTGGTTGAGTACTTACTTGAGTCAAGGAATTAGGTAATGATGTGAAAAAGAGAATTGGTTTTAGATCCCGCCTTGGTCATTACCCATCTCTAATGCCTGGGAAAGTCATTTTCTCCTCTAGACCTCTGTTTGCCCATCTGTTAAATAGGAGGTGTGGATTAGATAATGTCTAAGACCCTTTCCTTTTCCTATACATATGACATTTTTGACATTCTAGCAACCATAGGGGATGTAGTTAACATCTGCCTGGAAGAACATTGATTAGTAATCAGATCTATTCTTTTTTAACTGGAAAAGCTATAATGGGAATAGGTATATAGTTTGTAAAGATAGCTGTTCCTCAAATGAATCCATCCTCTATATGAGTGGAAGACCAACAGACATATAGCCCCTCAGGGCTACAAAAGGTGAGAAAGCACATTCTCAGGAACTCAGACAATAAATACTTAGTGAGAACCTTGGATGTGGCCAGAACTGTGCTGAGTGTGAACAAATAATGATGATCACAAGCAGACATAGGCCCTACCCTTGAGGTAGTTATAATCTAAAGGGAGAGACAGAGATCAAGCAAATGATCATAGAGCCACATGTATAATTATGCTCAGATATGTTGGGTTTGAGGTGCCAGTCATCCAGAGGATACTTGAGTAAGCAAAATCCCATCTGAGGGACAGTTCTAGAGCAGAGAGAATCTATTCATGTCCAAGGCTCATCTATAATCATATATAATTACAAACTGACATAAGTATTATACAGGAGAGGAACAAGGGGTTCTGAAAAGATACACCCAGAGAAACTGACCTAGACTGGAGAATCATGAAGAACTCATTTGAGGCCATACCATCTGGGCTGAGAGTTGAAGAATAAAGAGGGGAGAGATTAGGAAGGGAGAACTACATGTACAAAACCCTTGTGCTGGTAGAGAGAGGGCATGAATCACTGGGCATGGTGGCAGGGCTCTGTCATTCCAGCCACTAGAGCCCAGGAGTTCAAGTTCAGTCTGGGCAACATGGCAAGACTACATCTCTGAGATAGAGAGAAAGAGATAGGAACACAGATCATTTAAGAAAAAAAAAGAAGAAGAAAAAGAAAAAAAAAGCCAATGAGACTAGAATACAGAGGGAAGTGGGAAGTGAATACTGTAAGTTGAAGCAGAAGACAGGCAGGGTCAGATGATAAAGGAAGTTGTAGAAAGTATCAAGAATATGAGTCCTTATTTGACCAAGAGAGGGAAAGTGGAAGCCATTGAAGGGTTTAAGCAGCAGGGGAGTCCTGATCAGTTTCGTGTTTGGAAATGATTACTCTGGCTACAACATGGGGAACTGTTTAGAGAATGGGACTAGAATATCAATGAGGCATTTATTCTGGGGTCCAGGGGGGATAAGATGATAGCTTTCGCAAGACGGTTGCTGTGGTGATTAAGGAAATGAAGATATATAAACAGATTAGAGAAATGTTTGTGAAGAAAAATCTGGAAGATCTGGTTATAGATTGGACATAGGACAGCAACTAATTATGTCTGGAGTTAAATGGAGTTCCATTTTACCAAGTTAGAGTGCACTGGATGAAGGTGAAACTAGAGAGAGAAGATGATGATTTTAGTCTCAGATACAGAATCAACTATACAAATGGGGGGTTGTAGTGCAAAATAAATGTGAATCCCCCTGCTCCATATTTATTGAGAATTTCAAGACAGTAACAACAGAACAAGAGCAGGACTCTTCTAGGCATGGGACCCTGTGTGACTGCAGAAGTCACTCATCCACGAAGATAGCCCTTTTCAGATATGTTGGGTTTGAGGTGCCAGCCATCCAGAGGAGACTTGAGTAAACTAAATCCCATGAGAGGGACAATTCTGGAACAGAGAGAATCCATTTGTGCTCAAGGCTCAGAAGTCCGCTAGTCATCTTAGGTAGTTATACAGCCAGAGCAGAAACAGCTGTGCCCTCTTGATAGCCAGGGCTCCAACACCTGGTTTCCTGGTCCCTGAGAAGCCACGTTTATCATACAAGAAGGTACAGAGCACACTGTTCATCCCCTAAGGAAAATCCAAATTGCTTGATTTGGTGCCACAGTTGCACAAAGGGAAATTCCACATTGGCTGTCCAAAGAACAGCCCTTCCGCTATCTGTGGTTTACAGTGTCTGCGGCCATGATCTTCGGAAGGGCACCCAATCCGGTTTGCATAACCTTTGCTTGATTCGACCTATGGCCCAGCCCCAGCTTGGGCTCCCCCTAATCTTCTGGCCCACCCCCAGGCCTTTAGTCTGAAGTGCCCCAGTCACTGTCAGAGCCAATGACAGAAGAGACCAGAGAAGGACAGCACTCACAGACCCCTTGGACCCACCTCTGGCCACATTTTGGGCGTGTGATGTACTTGGGGCCTATTGCAGCACAGCCCACAAGGAACTCTCTGTGCAGGGAGCAGAGGAAGTTCATTCAAAGGAATACTAGAAATTTCAAACTGTCAAAGCTATTTTACACACTAGATGTCCTGGATAAGAAGAAATGAAGCTCGTGTTATCAGTCTTAAAAAATAGCAGTTACTAATGGCAAGTAGGAGCCAAATCCCAAAGGGACTGTCTGTCCATTAGGGCAGTTGTCTCCCTTTCCCCAGGGAGTGCATGATCCCACCTTCTCAGCCTGCATCTCTGATCTGCCTTCTCCCTGTGGCTGACCCTACTACAGGGCAAGCTGGCAGATTTCTGAGTCTTCCCTTTACAGCTCCAGTACTGCACCATGCCTCCCAGCCTGCCTCCCACTCTTGGGCCCAAGTTGCAGAATTGCAATGAGGCACAGGACAACTGTTCCAAGAAGGCTGCCATGTTGCTCAGCATGAGAGTAACTGGGAGAGGGATTCCTTATAACAGGGGTCTCCAACCCCCAGGCCACAGACTGGTACCAGTCCATGGCCTGCTAGGAACTGCGCTGCACAGCAGGAGGTGAGTCGTGGGTGTGTGAGCCAGTGAAGTTTCATCTATGTTTATAGCCACTCCCCATGGCTTGCTTTACTGCCTGAGTTCTTCCTCTGTCAGATCAGTGGTGGCATTAGATTCTCACAGGAGTGTGAACCCTATTATGAACTGCACATGCGAGAGATCTAGGTTGTGTGCTCCTTATGAGCCCACGGGTTTGAGACCCACCTGGGCAACTTGGCAAGACCTCATCTCTACCATAAATCAAAAAATTAGCTGGGCGTGGTAGTGCACGCCTGTAGTTCCAGCTACTTGGAAGGTTGAGGCGGAAGGATCGCCAGAGATCAGCAGGCCAAGGTTGCAGTGGCTGGGAGCAGCCACTGCACTCCAGTCTGGGCAACAGAGTGAGACTCCAACTCAAAAAACAAAAAAAAGAGAGAATCTAAAGACTGATGATCTGAGGTGGAGCTGAGGTGGTGATGCTAGCACTAGGAGTAACTGCAAATACAGATTAACATTGGCAGTGAGGTTTGACTACACAGAGGCCATAATAAATCATTGCTTGCAGATGCATATCAAAATAATAATTTCATAATAATAAATTATTTCATTATATATTACAATGTAATAATAATAGAAATAAAGTACACAATAAATGCAATGTGCTTGAATTATCCTGGAGCCATCCCTACCTCCCCAGTCTGTGGAAAAATTGTCTTCCACGAAACCAGTCCTTGATGAAAAAAAGATTTTAGGATCTTGCATACTGTAGATAGGACCTTCCAAAATCTATTTGTACACACACAGCCCCACACACATCCTGGGAGTTCTTGTCTGCTCAGACTCCTCGGCAGCTAAAGTGGTGAAACTTACTGGGTGGAGCTTCCCAAAAAAGATTATTAGGATCTCCTAGACTGGTGTGCTTTTAGAGATCTGTGGATTTGACCACCTCCCATCTCTCTGACAACTTGCAACAAAGGATAGGCGAACAGGAAAGCAGAAAAAACAGGTCCTGGATGACATATGAGTGCTACGCCAGCCCTGGACTGCTTGCAACCGGACTTCTTGATGGGTAAGACAAAATAAGTAAATACATAAAATCCCCTCCTTTATTTAAAACCATGCTTAGTCAGGTTTTCTTTCACTTGCAGCCAAATACAGAAATTAGGGAATATTTTGGAGTAGGGTAGAAGAAGAGAGGTATTTCCCCTTCTACAACCTTCTTCTGGTTTCCCAGTATGTCCCCACTAGAAAAATTCATTTAAATTCAATTTAATAAGCATTTATTAGACACCTGGTATGCATCTTGAAGGCAAACTAGACTCGGGCCATTTGCCCACAAGGAGCTCACAGTCTGACAAGTGGCATTTGTGTCTTCTTGAAATTCACAAGACCAAACTGTACCCAGACTGAGATTCTCCATCCATAGGTATCTGCTTTTTCACTTCCTTCCTTACATGGACTCTTCTCTCGTACTGAAACCTAACCGCAAATCTCCTAACATGTGATGGTTGGCATTTATGCCTCAGATGTGACCTATAGGTTTGGGACTTTTCCCAGTGGACCTCAATGAGTTTTTAGATGACCATATATCTTCCCAAATTTGAAAAGAAGGAGTCATCTTGTGGTTC
Source organism: Carlito syrichta (assembly GCF_000164805.1). Taxonomy (NCBI): domain Eukaryota; kingdom Metazoa; phylum Chordata; class Mammalia; order Primates; family Tarsiidae; genus Carlito; species Carlito syrichta. The sequence continues at coordinate 124,259 of NW_007246026.1, forward strand.
TTGTTGTTTTGTCAATACAAGGGCACCAGCTCTTAGCTTTACTCAAATGTTCCTATCTTTTTCTTGACATAAGTGCTATGAGATGTGTTGTTGATAGGGAAAATATTGTCTCCATTTGTTAAATGAGACTTGCCTCAAGGAACTGGCTTATGATTATCTCTGATCATTTAGATTCTGAAATTTTGAAATGAGAGTGGACAATGATTTCACATCAATAAGAAAAGGGTCAACTACTCAACCAATGACTTTAAAATAATTGGCTACAAATTTCAAAACAAATTAAGAAGTCACATCCTAACTTAAACTCTGTTTAATGGATTGTGAATTAAAGAAAAATATAAATGACTTTTATATACCTCTCTTCTCCCCGTTATTGTGGATATGCATGTGTATTTACATATATATGTCAAATTTTAAGAAGAAAATGTAGGTGATGCTGCCTGCCTCACTGAATTGCTCTCTCTATACCTCTGAGTGCTTGTCTGTGCCCAGACCAGTCTCCTTAGTGTCACACCCTTGAAGCTCACAGGGCACCCCGCCATGCCCATCCCAAGTATAGCTGGTACTTTCCATGGGCCAGACTCTGTGCTAGGTACCAGGTACACAAAAATTATTAAAGCAACATCCTGCTTCAGGGAGCTCACAGTTATTGGGCCAGGCAAGGTGTGTACATGGATGGCAGTGATGCAGGGTTGGAGATATCCTAGTGAAGTAAACACAGGTATGGTGGGAAACGAAGGTAGGTAGGGTTCATACCACCTGGGTCAAGGAGGACCTCACAGCTTCAGAGAGGACCTCACAGAGGGACTCAGACCCTCTGGCCTGCTTTGTCTGCATGCTGAGTGTACACCTGAAACACCCAACTCAGAGGAGGTCAGCCCTGCAGGTTAACTCAGACACAGTCCAGAAAACCCAGGAGCTAAGAGGGAAAGAGAAAGGTAGGATGGGAAACCCAGCTCCTAGTCCCCTTTTCTCTGCTTCTTGGCAACGGAGCTAGGACAGTACTCCTAAGTCCATTCTAAATCTGGCAGGAGCAGCAATTCCTGGGTTAGCTCCATTCCATTTTCTAAAAGACTTTTTCCTTGCATGAGTCTTGGGATTCTGCACTGACACTACCCAAAGAGTTGGGGAAAAAGGCACGGTCCCCTGATCCTGACACACAAGTCACCACAGCAGGTACCTCCACAAGGTAGGCCTGGGCCCTGTCACCTCTCTCACTCACACCAGACTAGCTGGGCCCTAGGGTGTCTGCCCCACTTGCCCTGGAAACCTTCTCCAGGGGGGCAGGTTCAGAACCCAGTGCCATCAGAGATGTCCCAATGCTGATGTAGGAAGGCCAGGATGTGGCAGAAACACAGGGGATACCTCCCTTTGGGTCAACTTGTTACTTAAGCACAAAGTCCCCTGGCTAGCAGAAGGGCAGGTACTGTTTCTTCCTTGGGACAGATGGAAAACAGACACAGGGAGGATGGGTGACTTGGCCTGGGTATAGAGTGGCAGAGACCAGGCCTCACGCCCTCAGGCCAGTGCTCTTCCCAAACACTTTCTAAATGGAAGTGATAGGAGAAGCCCCTGTGGAAGGCGGAAGTCGCAACAAAGGACTCCCAGATACTTTCCAGATATCTGAAGAAGTCCTGATGTCACCACCCCTGTCTTCCCCCAACTAAAGGTACAGCAACACTCTTCACCCCAACCTCACCTGGCTACCCTGCCCCTGCACACACACAAACACACACTCATGCAAATCTAAAACAAAACTAGCAAGGCTTCTTTGGGAAGGGAAAGCTAGATAGATAAGAGGGACCTGCCTTCATGGAATCCTGATTTATTTTTCTTGTTATTTCTACTTCTTCTTCCCTATCTTTTAGACTTTAGACTCCAGCCATAGAAACTTACAACTAGAATAAACCCTAAGGACTACTTAATCCGATCTTTCATTCTACACACTGGAAACTGTATAAAGTAGGGTGAGGGAACCAGAATTTGGTTCCCTCATTTGGCACCTGTTAACCTTGTGCAGGTAACATATTTGTGCCTCAGTTTGCTCATTACGAAATGGAGGTAATGGTGAGGACTATCTGACCGGCATATGAACAAACTTTCAGGACATGTGGGCTACTCTTATCAACATCCCCCAAACACTGGAATAGCTGAGGAGGTGGAAACGTGGACCTGAGAATCTACATGAAACCAGGGCTAGAGAAGGAGCCTGGAGCACACCCTGTGTCCCTGCCTGTCCTGTAGGAAGCCAGTCTCTGCAAAGGGCATTCTTGGAATATAAAGTGGGAGAAGTGGAAAGGAGTTTTGAGAGTATTTAGTCTACCCCTTCATTTTTACTTGGGGAAACTGAGGCCTAGAAAGCTAAGGTGACTTCTCAAGGTATCAAGGAGAAGTCTTGAATATTCGACCCAGGTTGGGGGGACCCAACTATTTCTCAACCATAGTGCATTCTGGAATGGCCAATTTGTCCACGTCACTATGACCTAGGAACACGTGAATGGGAACCACAGCTGTGGGCCTCTGCGCACAGACAGCTATTCTCCATAGGAAATCAACTTTTTTAAAATTGAGAAGCTAAAACATTATTTTAAAAGAGAGAGGTAGCCCATGCTAAAAATAGTATAATGCAGAAGTTCATCTTCAACCAGTCTCTTTTTGCTTACGACGCAAAAAAGTGAAAACTTTAGCAAATGCAAACTTGGGTAGATCTAGATAGGGAAGGAGGGGCCTTAAGAAAAAAAAAAAACAGAACGTTTGCCAGGAAATCTGTGGCTGTTACTTTTATTGAATGGAATGGCCTCACAGAGCCCACAATATAAAAGGGGGACAGAGAGGTGAAGGTCTACACATCAGGGGCTTGCTCTTGCAAAACTAAACCACAAGGCAGACTCACAGAAGAAGGCAGAGTTCCGTCATGCAAAGCTCAGCATTGCTATGTTGCTTGGTCTTCCTGGCTGGGGTAAGGGCCAGCCGAGACCAAGGCACCCCGTCTGAGAATAGCTGCATCTACTTCTCAAGCAACCTGCCTCATATGCTCCGAGAGCTCCGAGCTGCCTTCAGCAGGGTGAAGACTTTCTTTGTGAGTATGATTTTCTCCTGCTCTTTCTCTCTTCTTGGGACTGCCTGAACTAGGCGTTCTACTAGAACCACAAAAGAACACTCCCCTTGCTCCTCCACCCCTATACCCAGCACGCATTCTCCCCAGACTTCAATTCTTAAGAGAGTCTTGGGTCAAGTCATGGGTTCAGTGAGTTCAGCTAAGCCTAGATGATGCAGCCAATGTGCAGGAAAAGCTGCCTCAACAGGTAAATGCACTCTCTCCCATGGTCAGAAACTTCTTATCCGACTCTACAGAGCTCTATACTTTATTGACTGGGAGAAATCAAGAAGGGTCTGATTGAAGGTGAAGATACTTCCCATGCCCAGTGGCCAGGAAACATAAATTGCCTGTCCTTGGAGCATTTCCAGACCTGAAAGACTGATGGCTTGGGGAAGCATCTTGCATGAGGGAAACCTGCATTGAGAGATGCTTCTTATTCCCAGAGACCTTTCCGAGCTAGAGTCAGATGTCCACAGAAGGCAGAAAGAAAAGCAAAGAGCAGGACATGAGAGGGAACTCAAGGCACTGAAGGGTTGACATAGGTATCCCTTAAAACCTGATGTGGCCTTCAGAAAGAAGACCAGAACTGAGCTAAGCTTCTGCCTTCACTTCAAAATCAGTCAGATTTTTAAAATAATTTGATACCAAGGGGAAGTGCCTGATATAACGAATAGTTCCAGTGCCATTAAATTCTGTTTTTAAAAAACTCTCAGTTTGGGGACTAGGGCTAATTTGATGAAAAATCAAAAACTCTATAAATGAGAGGGCATGAAAAAGACATGCATTTTGGGTATTTTCCCAAACCTCAAGTTCATTATCCTTTTGTTTTTCTTGCAGCAAATGAAGGATAAGCTGGACAACATATTGTTGAACGAGTCCTTGCTGGAGGACTTTAAGGTGAGAGTTGGGGCTGGGGTGGGCGGGGGAGTGCAGCGTGATTAAGGGAAGGGAGGCTCTGCTTCGTGACTACAGGGAGCTGGGTCTGCTTCCTTCTCCCTTGGCTTTGAAAAGGAGAAGTGGGAAGATCTTAACTCAGCACATAGCCAGCAGCCAGAAGGCTACAAAGGCTCAGTGGGGGTGGAGGGGGGGGAGGAAGGGAGCGCTGGGGAAGGAAGGTCCCTGGGGACAAAGCTGTCCCTCTAAGTTAGTTGCAGCAGCCTCTGATCCCCTTCCCACCCTTCACCTTTGACTCCTGCCCTTAGGGTTACCTGGGTTGCCAAGCCTTGTCCGAGATGATCCAGTTTTACCTGGAGGAGGTGATGCCCCAAGCTGAGAACCATGACCCAGACGTCAAGGAGCACGTGAACTCCCTGGGGGAAAAGCTGAAGACCCTCAGGATGAGGCTGCGGCGCTGTGTGAGTAGCAGACCAGTTCTTTCCCTTGCAGCTGTCCCCAAAATACCATTTCTTACAGACCATCAGGGCCACTCACATCCAGAGATACACCAGAGACACAGTCTGGCAGGGCTAGCTGTGAATTTAGAAAGACTTCTAGAGCTCTTGCTCATTTCTCTCCGAGCAGGGGGTGGGGGCATCTGCTAGGCATTTACATGTGAAGATTTGCAAACAGCTTTCCTGTTATTTGTGAGTCATGTGTGGGTTATTAACTACTCCTCTCCCTTCATGAAAGGGGCCCAGAGCTTCAGTCACAGCTCTCTTATCCTTTTGGACCTAGCCCCTAGGCCAAGGGCTGAGACCCCCCCTACACACACCCCAAGCAGAGGAAAATCACTCACCTCCTATTCTCAAACTTTTGAGAGCAAAGCTGTAAGAGAGGCCCACATGACTGGTAGGATTTTCCCTGATATTTTAGAAGGATCAAGAGGCTACTCAACTCCAGGCAAGAGTCAATGAAGAATTCTACCAGATAATTTATTTCTCCCACTGAAATGAAAACCTTACCACTAATGATTTCCTTTGTTCTCTCATCGATATTAAAATCAGGTGGTCTCTATTTGCAGGACAGGGCTATGCAAAGGGTTTAGTCCCCATAACTGTGAGTCCATCTCTACTCCGCAGGTTTTGAAATGGACCTCAAGGACAGTGACTGAAGGAGAGGGACAGGATAGGGGGCAGAAAGGGATAGGCTGAAGAAAGTCTAGCACAGCACTCCAGGAGACACTGTGAAGTTCTGGGGGAGGAAGCCCAAGACCTGGGTTGTTGTCTGAGCCTTGCAGACATCTGAGTGGCTCCTAGATAAATATATTTCATCTCCCTGAGCTTTGCTTCTTCTCTGTTGCTTAGGAAGTGGGTAAGGAAGAGTCAGGGCTCATTCCTCCCCGGAGCTATGAAGGGAGGCATTCAGGATGAATCAGGCCTCTTCTTCACACCACCAGTTTGTGCCCTAAATGCTGTGGACACAGGAGCTGGGAACCAAGGCCATCAACACTTTCTCTTTTCTTCCACAGCATCAATTTCTTCCCTGTGAAAATAAGAGCAAGGCGGTACAGCAGGTGAAGAATGCCTTCAGTAAGGTGAGCTCTGGCGATGGCAGAGAGGGCTTGCCAAGCACAACCTCTGCCCACTCCCCAAAGGATGGAGGGTGGCAGGTGCTCAGCAGGCTCATCCGTCAATCGGAGGGAGTGTGGGAACCTGACAAATGGTGTGACCTGCTCAGCCAGTGAGGAGCTGCCACCTCGGTTATATTTGTTTTCTGTTAAGAGTCTTTGGGGGTTTCTAAATGACTGTTCCTGCCTTTGCAGGCCTGTGGGCTGAGCTGGCCAGTCAGCCTGTGAGCACAGTGGGCTGGGTGCTGGGGAGAGTGACAAAGGAAACAGAAAGTACAGAAAGTAGCTTGTTGGGAATCCAGGCTGAACCCACACGTGCAGGAAGCTGACACGTGAATATGCACATACAAACACACCTGGGGGTTCAGCATGGACTCCCCAAAACTCAAAATGAGCAGGAAGCAGAATTCTCATTTATCTGGGGTTGGTTCAAGCTCACTTTCCATTTGCCCCTCACACCTCCCGAGGTGCCTGAGAGTGTCAATTCCCAAACCAAATGGGGTTTCACACTTCCAACAGCTTGCAAACATCTGAAACCCCATTTCCCAGAAACCGTGTGGTCAATGTCCTCCTCATGTGCTGGGGACAGACCCTGAGCAGGGCTCCAGCATCAGGGGGCATGGATCTTCTAATGGTAGACCAGAGAAGCAGGATAGGGCCTGCATAATCTGTAGGTAGAAACCACAGACATTTAAAAAGCTCCCTTCTCTTCTTCTCTCACTGTCTTGCTTTCAAAGTGCCTTCTCTAATGTGTTTTCATCAAATTCTGCATATGTGTCATGTGAACAATTTAAAATTACTGAAAAGCAGGCCAGATATGGTGGCTCACACCTGCAATCCCAGTATGTTGGGAGGTCAAAGCAGGATGATTGCTTGAAGCCAGGAGTTTGAGATCATCCTAGGTAACATAGTGAGACCCATTTCTAAACGCAAAAAAATTTCTTAAATTGCTGAAAGGGCATCATTTTGAAGACTGTGCTTTGCAAGTCTTCTTTGATGATAACTGTGCTGGGAGGAGATAAAAGTCAATGCACAGTCTTTCCTAAGACAGCTGGGCATATCCTTGGATTCACCCCCAACGTGAGGGAGCAAGGGCAGCCTCTGTATCCAAGGTCACACTCACCCATGAGCATGGGGAGGGGAACCCATTTATGCCTCCGATCCAGTTTTAACAAAATGTTTCTTGTCTCCCTACACAGCTCCAAGAGCAAGGCGTCTACAAAGCCATGAGTGAGTTTGACATCTTCATCAACTACATAGAAGCCTACATGACAATGAAGACAAAAAACTGAAACATCCAAAGTGGTGACTCTACAGACTCTAGGACATCAATTGGAGGTCTCCAAAATCTGATCCAGGATTCTGGGACAGCTGACCCAGCTCCTTGGAACGCCTCATTGTACCTCTCGCCTAGAATATTTATTACCTCAATTTCCATTTCTATTTATTTACTGAGCTTCTCTGTGAACTCTTTGAAAAGAAGCCTGATATTATAATTTTTTTCAATATTTATTACTTTCACTTATGTTTAAGCTGTTTCCATAGGATGACACCCTATGGTATTTTAGTGTTTTAAGAGAAATTGTAAGTTATGTAATGAAAAACAGTGTTCTTGGGGAGCCAGTTGAAGCTTCCATTTCAAGCCTGGCTACACTTTGTACCTGTTGAACTGTTCTCCCTGACCTTCCTCTCTTTTCTTTTATCTCTGGGCCCGAGGCTCCCCGAGTATTACAAAGACTTTTTACCATCTTAAGAAGGGAAGCCAGGGAGACCCTTTGATGATTAACTTTTCAGTGGCTCAGAGGGATTCCCCTGACCTCATCCCTGACCACTTCGTTCTTGAAAGCTGTGGCCAGCTCGTTATTTATAACAACCCAAATTTGGTTCTAATAGAACTCAGTCTTAACTAGAAGTGATTCAATTCCTCTGGGAATGTTACATTTTGTCTGTCTTCATTGCAGATTTTAATTTTGAATAAATAAGTGGGTCTTATTCAAATCGTGTTATGGTGTCAGTTGACTTCTGTCTGACTAAAATTCTTTCCTTGAAGCATCCAACATGAAAGAGAATGGGTGAGCAATTGCTGCATTCCAGAGGAAGGAAGCCAGCAACCCTTTCCCAGGGAGAGAGAGGAGGCTCTAAACCAGATCACAGGAAAGGTTATTCTCACTTCAAAAGCTGACAGCAAAGACCATCATGGTCTTCCCCTAACTCAATCACTCACATCATGATGATTTTCAAGGCTAAGGAGGAGATTCTGGACATACCAAAATTAGAAAGGAAGACAGAGAAATTTTGTGTGTGTGTGTGTGTTTTGTTTGTTTATTCAAGTTCCAAAGGTCGAGGGCATGAATACTAATTTGCCTGGGTTATCCTGAGGATTAAGAGCTAACATGGCTCTTGGCACTAGGAGATGGTCTCAGTACATAGAGCTGCTCGTTATTGGTATTCAGAACTAAAAACTCCCAGCAAATACTCCTTAAGCTGAGATCAGAAGCAACAGGACTGGACCTGGTAGAGTTGAATAGACGCAAATTAGCCCCCTTGATAGGCTACCCAAGGACACAAGATGTTGCTTTTCCTGTCCCCTCCCTGAGCCACTAGACAAACGTGAGATTGGCTTCTGACTGCGGTCTTCTGTTGGGAGGGGCATGGTGACCGGGGAAGCCCTACTCAAAGCCCCGTGACTTGGAGGAGAGAGATGGAAAGGGCTGAGTAAACACTGATCCTCCTCATGCTCTGGCCCAGCAGCCCTGATCTGGGGGAGGGTGGGAGCTGACTAGTTGTGGTCAGTTTTTCAGTAAGACCTGACTCACTTCGGTTAAAGTAACCATAGGAAGGAAGTGGGAAACATCAAAGCTGAAATTCTGAGATGAAAGGTTAGGATTAAGAATGGAGGCTGGCAGAAAAGATGAGGAGAGAGGGCCTAAAGCTCACAACGCTGAGGTTCTCTATGCTGAACTGGAGAAGTCGTCATGAGTCTCCTGACCTGGAAGACTTGGGCAGCTAGGACTTACTGCCAGGCAATATATACGACCTTAAATGTGAAGTTGGTACCTCACTTGAGGGAGTGGGCATCCAAACACATGAAAACTTACCTGGAAAAGCTACACAGCTGATAGATGTTAGCAATAACTATAAGGCCAGGCACAGTGGCTCATGCCTATAATCCCAGCAGTTTGGGAGGTTGAGGCAGGAGAATTGCTTAAACCCAGGAGATTGAGACTAGACTGGGCAACATAGCAAGACCTCGTCTCTACAAAAAAATAAAAAAACATTAGGTAGGTGCTCCTGTAGTCCCAGCTACTTGGGTTCCTGAGGCAGAAGGATCATCTGAGACCAAGAATTGGAGTCTTGGTGAGCTATAATCATGCCACTGAACTCCAGG
>NW_007246026.1:133394-144657 GCF_000164805.1 Carlito syrichta
ACTTGTTTTTATTTTTAGCTAGTCTGTACTAGGTATATATGTATCAGGCATACTATATGGTATTATATTGCGATTTTCTGTAAAAGGAAATGGACAGTCATTGTTTTTCAGTGTTACATTTGCTTTATTGAGGTTTGCTAATCTAACATTCTGAAGATTATATTTGAAGTTCAAGTTTTTTCAACTACCATATTAATTCAACTCTTTAAAACTTGAGCATAGGCTCTGTACTTCCAATTTATCATGTGTGTATATTATTGTCCTAGTACCTGATTTTTACATTAATAATAATATGAACATTGACTAAAGTCATTTGCCAGCTACTTTGATAAGTACTTGATATGTATTAGCTCATTAATAATCATATAAAACTATAAGATGTTAACTATTAATATATCCACATTTCATATAATGAAAATGAGACTCAAACAAGTTATATCATTTACTTTTGGTCATCTAGCTGTAAAATGACAGTGTCCATGATCTTAATGATTATGCTGTATTTCCTAGATATCATTTTCTTATATAAATTACTGCATAATCATCTTTTCTAATATTATTCGGTTATATCTCATTAAAAATTGAGATACAAGCTTAGTATGTTGTGTCCATTTTCGTTTGTCTCAAGATTTTTTTTTTAGAGATGGGTTCTTGCCTGTCTCCCAGGTTGGTCTCAGACTCCTGGCCTCAAGCAATCCTGCCGCCTCAGTCTCCTGAGTAGCTGGGACTATAGATGCAAGCCACCATGCTTGGCGAGTCTCGTGATATTTTTAAATTTCTCTTTTAATTTCTTCTTGAACCCACTGGTTGTTCAGGAGCATGAGAATTGGTGATATGGCTTGGCCACATGGGTAACAATAGGGAATGGAGAACTGAAGTGTAACATCAAATACCTTTCTTTTTGTATTAATTATCTACTACTGGCCCCCAAAATTTAGCCACTTAAAACAACAGACTTTGGGAGGCCGAGGCGAGAGGATTGCCTGAGCCCAGGAATTCAAGACCAGCCTGGGCTTCTTGGTGAGACTGCGTCTCTATGATATATCAAAAAATTAGTCGGGCATGTTAGCACGCACCTGTAGCTCTGGTTATTTTAGAAGGCTGAGGCGGAAGGATCACCTGAGCCCAGCGGATCGACGCTAGGGTGGCCATGAGCATGCCACTGCACTCCAGTCTGGGCGACAGAGTGAGACTCTGACTAAAAAAAAAAAAAAAAATCCCCAAAGTAGACAGTTATTTTATAGCTTCTGTAGGTCAGTAATCTGGGAGTGACAGCTAGGGGTTCTGTCTCGGAATCTCTAATTAAGCTGTTGTCAAAGTAACAGCCAGGGCTGTGATCACTTGACAGCTTGACTGGGCTAGAGGATTCATGCATAAAATGACTTTCTCACCTGGCTGTTGGAAGGAAGCCTCGGGTTCTCACTACTGGTAGCAGGTGGCTTTGGTTCCTCTCCACAGGGCTCCTTGAGTGCCCTCGCAACATGGCAGTTGTCTTCTTCAGAACCAAAGATGCAAGAGGAAATGAGGAAGTTGCAGTATCTTTTATGACATAATAATCTCAGAAATCTCACCCTATCACCTCTGCCATATTCTGCTTGTTAGTCGTGAATCGATATGTATAGCCTACATTCCAGGGAAGGAGAATTAGATTCCACCTTTTAAAGGGAGGAGTATCCAAGAATTTGTGCACATATTTTTAAATGACCACACTCTTCTTTTTTTTTTTTGAGTTGGAGTCTCACTCTGTCACCCAGACTGGAGTGCAGTGGCCGCTCCCAGCCACCACAGCCTCGACCTGCTGGGCTCCGGCGATCCTTCCGCCTCAGCCCTCCCAGTAGCTGGAATTACAGGCATGCGCTACCACGCCCGGCTGATTTTTTGATTTATTGTAGAGATGAGGTCTCGCTGCCCAGGCGGGTCTCGAACCCGTGGGCTCAGGCAATCCACTCACCTCAGCCTCCCAAAGGCGCAGGATTAAATTCTAAGAATTTAAGAAATAGCTTTATGTTCTGGGCTGGTGGAGAAAGGGGAGGAGTTGGATGAGCATCCGTGTGCATGGATAGGTTATCGCCATAAACACTACCATCCTCAGTCCTCCATCATAGGCTCAGTCTAATAGATTTACTTTTCTGAGCCTTGATTTCTCACATAAAAAACCAGCAAGACTTCTTCCCAGTTGCTACAGACTGAATGCTTGTGTTCCCCCTCCAAAATTCTTATATTGAAGCCCTAACTCCCTGTGTGATGGTATTTGAAGGTGGGGCCTTTGGGAGGTGATTAGGGTTAAATGAGTGCATGAGGGTGGGACCCTCATGATGAGATTAGTGCCCTTATATGAAGAAACACTCCAGAGAGCGTACTCTCTTCTTCCCACTATCTCCCAAGTACACTCAAAGAATAGGTCCATTTGAACGCACAGTGAGATGGCAGCTACTATAAGCCAAGAGAAGAGGACTCAGAATGATGACTACCCTGCTGGTACCTTGATCTTGGACTTCCTAACCTCCAGAAGTGTGAGAAAATAAGTTTCTGTTGTTTAAGTCACCCAGTTTGTGATATTTTGCTATGGTCATCATTGCTGACTAATGTACCAAGTTTGATACAAGGACCAAATGAAATCTCAGGCATGAAAGAATGTATGTGTTTTAGACATGGAGCATAGAGATGAGGTTTGGATGGGGATTTTCTCTTTCTTTCTCTTTCTTTCTTTCTTTCTTCCTTCCTTCCTTCCTTCCTTCCTTCCTTCCTTCCTTTCTTTCTTTCTTCCTTTCTTTTCTTTCTTCCGTTCTGTAGCAAATGTTTACTATCAAAAAGAACTACTACCTCATTTCCCATGTCTACTACCTCATTTCCCATGTCTACTACTTCATTTCCCATGTCTATTCTGTCCCCTCACAGATAACAGTAGAGAATAAGAATCTCTGTTTGTCTGTGGTCCTGGCTGCTGAGGCAAGAAGAGAAGCCCCTGAAATCTGTGATGACAATGTGGTTACCCTATGTAGCCACACAGGGTGGAGGGGGAGCAATTTTCAAAACGTAAAAAAGTCTGATGGAAATTGTACATTTATCACCACTCCCTCCTTTAAGTCTGTGCAGGCTCATTGAAAAGCACTTCTCCCTGTCTGGCTGAAGTCATATCCACTTTGTAGATAGGTTGCCTCATGCTGATCAGAAGTTCTGTTTGGTAGTCATCTATTACATCTTTGATTAATAAAGTTAGAAACTGCGATTATTTCTTTAAAAATTTTAAGCACCCAAAATATTTTAAAATAGAGAGTTTCTGGAGAAAATTAATAGCAGCACTCCTTTGTGGTAAAAAGCATCAAAATCACTAAAGTAGATGACCTCTAAGTTATGTGCAAGTCCATGGTTCCTAATGCCTCCTTTATTTCACCAGACCCATTCTCCCTTGACCCCTCCTTTGGGGCTCATTCCTATGTCTACAGTCTGCACTGATAATTTTCCAGACAGTTTCCAGTCATCTGTATATCATCAACAGCTTCTCTCTCCCTGCAGGGTTAAGCAGCCAAAGAACCTTGAGCTTCCAGAAGCCTCCTTGACACCCTGGCTGGAGAAGACAAGGGGGTGGTATAAGACCTAAAGAAAAATGACATTGCTCACCCCTCACTCCACAGCAGAGGGATAATGTGCACAGCCTTTGGAGCTGATGGACCTTGGGGCTAAGCCCAGGCTGCCCTTTACCTACTAGCTGCATAGCCTAGAGATATTACCTACCTCAGTGTTCTCCTCTGTAACATGGAGAAAATAGCCACTCCTTCAAGGTGTTGTAAAAAAAATAAAGGTATGAATGCAAGTAAAGGTCCTGGCACAGAAAATACTTAACAAAATCAGCTCTATTCTATAGACTTTTGGGATGTCCATGTTGAACCAGATAAAAAGATCAGTGCCAACAACATGAAAAATAGCTGGAAAACAGCTGGGTGCTATGATTCACGCCTGTAATCCCAGCACTTTGGGAAACAGAGGCGAGAGAACTGCCTAAGCCCAGGGGTTCAAGACCAGCCTGGGCAACTTGGCAAGACCTCCTCTCTACAGTAAATCAAAAAGTTAACCAGGCATGGTGGTGCACACTTGTAGTTACAGCTACTTGGAAGGCTGAGGCAGAAGGATCGCCTGAGCCCAGCAGTTCTAGACTGTGGTAGCTGTGAGCATGCCACTGTACTCCAGCCTGGACAGGAGAGTGAGACTCTGACTCAAAATAAAAAAAATTTTTTAAATCTGGAAAAACTCTGCACTTATACCAATTGCTAGACCTGAACTTTTCCTTATAATCCCTTTCATCTCCCTCCTCACGATTTGGGTGAAAAGAGAAAATGGCTCAGCTCTGCATTTGGAAGAGAAAGAAAGGAAGTAACTTTTTGGGGGCACTGACTTTCAATTCCTGAAATGCTTGAGTTTGTAAAGTAAAAAAAAAAAAAAATATATATATATATATATATGAATTACAGCCCCTAGAGTTCCATAAATCCAGTGAACGGCTTAACATAGATGGCTAATTGCCATTCAGAGCAATAATAGTTACACATACCATTAAACATAGATTAAATGAACCATGTAGAAAACTTTACTTGATTACAACACTGACTTCACTCATATATGTTCACTCTCCACCATTGTTGTTTATCTCCCAGCAATATGAAGTTTGAGAATTTAGTCTACGATTTTGCTTTTTCCCTTATCATTATTAAAATATATATATTTTCCAAGGTCATGAAACCATTGCACAAAAGAGCCCAGGGTTTGTCCAATATGCAATCCAGAATCTCACGCCTATTTGTAGAAGTCTTCCTGTATTACTTAGAGGAGGGGGATATCATTTCCCTAAACTGACCCTCTCATATTCCCTCCACCAGTGCTGAATTAGTAAATTTGGCCAGTATGCAGCATTGAGTAACTGATCTATCTCCTTACATAATAATCTCCACATTCCATGTCTGATGATGACAAGGCCCAAATCAAGGCAGAGGCAAACTGACTTCTCCTTGACCTTTGCCCTAAATCAGAGTCTTTACAGGTTACACATTTATTCACTCAGAACCTATTATGCTGTAGACACTATGCTGGGTCCTGAAGAAAAAGCAGTGAATAAGACAGACATGATCCCTGCCTTCATGGATTTAATAGTTAATGGAGGAAATAAACATTATAAAGTGAACTATACAATTTTATTATAATTAATGTGATTTCTATTAATGGGTAGTGAGAAATTTAACAAAATAACTAACCTAGACACAGCATTGGGGGAGGCTTCCGTGAGAAAGTGATATCAGCTATACATGAAGGATGAGTAGAGTTGGCCAAATGAAGAGGAAGGTGACAAGAAGCAGAGATGTGCCACCTTAAAGACCCCTTAGAACATCAAAGAATGGAGGAGGTTGTCTCTGAAATAAGAGGAGATTTGTCCTGACTCACAACACAGCTGAACCCTGGGTCCTCTGACTTCTCTGCCCCATCTCATGTTCTGACGCCTTGAGGTAGGCCTTAAACTGTTTGAGAAACTAAAATACGAATCGCAGAAAGCAAATGATATTATGCATGAAGGGAAAAGATTTAAGATGAACCTGAATAAATGGGCAGGGGTCTGATCATTCAGGGATGGTAGACCATGATAAACACTTTAGATTTTAAGAACGAAGGGAAGCCACTGAAGGCTCTCAAGTAAAGAGAAGAGTATATATCTTCTGTAAGAGTCCATTTAGAGGTCATTTACTTCCAGTCCAAACAAAAGAAAAAGTGCAGTCTGGACTAAGATGGTAATAAATAGGAATTGAGAAAAGTGCAAGGATTCAAATATTCAACAATTATTTAGGTGAGAATGGTGAGGATGGGTGATGGCCAAGATGAACTCCTAATCTCTGGTTTGAGCAGTTGGGGAGAGAAGAAGCCGGTTTGAAGGGGAAGGTGATACGTTCTACATCGGTGCTGCTGAATTGGAGGTGCCTCTGAGACTTTTCCTGAAAATATCCAGCATAGTCAGACAGACCTGACATCTAGTCTGGAGATAAATTCATGGGTCTCATTGATATAAAGATGGTGAGTGAAATCATGGTAGATAAGAGTACCAAGAGAAAGAATAGAAGAGTGCCCAGAACCGAGCTCTGAAGAATCCAGATATTTATAAGTCAGAGCAGGAAAAGCTGACAAAGGAACTCATTAAAGAATGGCCCAAGTGATAAAAAGAAATACCAGGAGGGAGTGATGATCCTGAAGACAAAGTAAGAAACTATTTCAAGAAAGAGAGGGTGGTCAACTGTATCAAATGCTGTAGGGAAATCAAATAAAATCAAGATGAGATCCCCTCCTGCATATGGCAAATGGGAGCTACTGTTTATCAAGAAGCGTGCAGGAGCGGTGGGAGTTACACGTGAAATGGGAGGTGACAAAGCAGAAATGACAAGTGTGGACAACTCTTTCAAGACATTGGGCCAAGAGAGGAGAAGAAGAAGTTGAAGACAGAAGAGTCAAACAGGAGAACTGATGAAGATTCCTCAGAAAGCAGGAAGGGGGTGGGATGCTGATGAAGAAAGAACTACTTTTGAAATGAGGAGGACACCTTCACTGAATAATAACAGGAAGGAGGTAGGAACAGTGGGTACAGAACAGGTTGGTATGAAAAATCGCTGGCAGGAAGTTGAGGTTGATTTCATCAGATGGTTTATATTTACTCCTAAGGAGTGAATAAGGAAGAGAGAGACAAAGGTCTGGAATGATGTCTGCAGAGACATGGAAAGCAAGTAGATTCCCAGACAACACTGAGCACAGTTGAGGTAAATGATCATGAAATGAAATGGTTTGCCAGATTGGCAGCCTTGGGAGAAACACATAGAAGGCAGAATTGTTTTTCCCCATGAGAGTAACAAAAGGACAAGGAGAAGAAGAATTTGAGAGAATAGACATACCTCATTCTATTACACTTCACTTTATTGTGCTTTGCATATACTGTGAGTTTTTTGTTTGTTTGTTTACGAATTGATTGTTTGTGGCAACCCTGTGACAAGCAAGGCTATCAGTGCCATTTTTCCAACAGTGTGTGCTCACTTTCTGTCTCTGTGTCACATTTTGGTAATTCTCACAATATTTCAAGCTTTTTCATTATTATTATATCTTATGGTGGTCTGTGATCTGTGATCTTTGATGCTAATATCGTAATTGTTTTCAGACTCCACGAACTACACCCATGTAATCAATCAATGTTGTGTGTGTTCTACTGCTCCACCAACTGCCTGTTCCTCCATCTCTCTCCATCTCTTCAGGCCTCCCTATTTTCTGAGACACAACAATATTGAAATTAGGTCAACTAATAATCCTACCATGGACTCTAAGTGTTCAAGTGAAAGAAATAGAAAGAGTCACATGTCTCTTACTTTAAATCAAAAGTTAGAAGTGATTAAGCTTAATGAGGAAGGCATGTTGAAAGCTGAGATAGACCAACAGCTAGGCCTCTTTTGCCAGTTAACCAAGTTGTGAATGCAAAGGAAAAGTTCTTAAAGGAAATTAAAAGTGCTACTCCAGTAAACACATAAATTATAAGAAAGCAAACAGCCTTGTTGCTGATACAGACAAAGTTTTAGTGGTCCAGATAGAAGATCAAACCAGCCATAATATTCTCTTAAGTCAAAGCCTAATCCAGAGCAAGGCCCTAACCCTCTTCAATTCTATGGAAGCTGAAAGAAGTGAGAAAACTACAGAAGAAAATTTGGAATTTAGCAGAGGTTCATGAGATTTAAGAAAGAAGCCATTCCCACAACATAAAAGTATAAGGTAAAGGAGCAAGGGCTGATATAGAGCTGCAGCAAGTTATTCAGAAAATCTAGCTAAGATAACTGATGAAGGTGGTTATGTTAAGAACAGATTTCCCATGTAGATGGAACATCCTTATATTGGAAAAAGATGTCATCCAGGGCTTTCATAGCAAAAGAAGTCAATGCTTCAAAGCTTCAAAGGATAGACTGAATCTCCTGTTAGGGACTAATATAGCTGGTAACTTTAAGTTGAATCTAATGCTCATTGACCATTCTGAAAATCCTAGGGACCTTAAGAATTATACTAAATCAGTATGGGCTTGATTGGTCCCTATCAATCAAGCCTGTAATTCCAGCACTTTGGGAGACCAAGGCGAGAGGATTGCCTGAGCCCAGGGGTTCGAGATCAACCTGGGCAACTTGGTGAGACCTCGTCTCTACAATATATTTAAAAATTAGCCAGGTATGGTAGCATGCGCCTATAGTTCTGGCTACTTGGAAGGCTGAGGAGGAAGAATCGCCTCAGCCCAACAGGTAGCTGCTGGGATGGTCGTGAGCATGGCCACTCCAGCCTGGGCAACAGAGTGAGACTCTGACTTAAAAAAAAAAAAAAAAAAAAAGGAATTATACTAAATCTACTCTGCCTGTGCTCTATCAATGAAACAACAAAGCCTAGATGATAGAATACCTGTTTATGTCATGGTTTACCAAACTTATTTAAGCCCACTGTTGAGACCTACTGCTCAGAAAAAATACAAAGGATTATTTTCAAAATATTACTACTCATTGACAACGCACTTGATCACCTAAGAGCTCTAATAAAGATGTACAAGGAGGTGAATGTTGTTTTCATGCTTCTAACACAACATCTACACTGAAGCCCATGGATCAAGGAGTAATTTCAGCTTTCAAATCTTATTATTTACTAAATACATTTTGTAAGGTTATAGCTGCGACAAGTTGTGTGACTTATGTTGGACTTGGGCAATGTCAATTAAAAGCCTTCTGGAGTCACCATTCTAGATGCCATTAAGAACGTTCCTGATTCACAAGAGAAAGTCAAAATACCAACATTAGCAGAAGTTTGGAAGAAGTTGATTCCAACCCTTATGGATGACTTCTAGGGGTTCAAGACTTCAGTGGTAACTCAGAGGTGGTAGAAGTAGCAAGAGAACTAGAATTTGAAGTGGAGACTGAAGATGTGACTGAATTGCTGCAATCTCATGATCAAACTTGAATAATGAGGAGTTGCTTCTTATGGATAAGCAAAGAAGGTTGTTTCTTGAGGTGGAGGCTCCTTCTGGTGAAGCTGCTATGACCATTGTTAAAATGACAATAAAGGATATATAATATTGTATAAACTTAATTGATATAGTTGCGGGAGGGTGACAGGATTGACTCCAATGTTGAATGAAGTTCCACTGTGGGTAAGATGCTGTTGGACAGCATCACATGCTACAGATAATTCTTTCATGAAAGAAAAAATCAATCAATGCAGCGAATTTCATTATTGTCTTATTTTAAGAAATTGCCTCAGTCACCCCAATCTTCAGCAACTACCACCCATCCACATCAAGGCAAGACCCTCCACCAGCAAAAAAATTGCAACTCACGGAGGCTTAGATGATTGTTAGCATTTTTAGCAATAAAGTATTTTTAATTAAGATGTGTATGTTAATGTACTTTTTGGCATACTGCTATTGCATACTTAATAGACTACAGCATAGTGTGAATATAACTTCTACATGCACTGGGAAAACAAAAAATTTGTGTGACTTGCTTTATTGCAATATGCTCTTTATTGTAGTGGTCTGGAACTGAATCTGTAATACCTCCAAGGTATGCCTGTATAACTAGGAGCCTGGTTGGATAGATGAACCAAGGAGTCAAAGTTGAAAAATGAGGAAAGCAGCTGCAGGAGAGAGCTGACAAAAAGGGCTACTGTATATGAGCCCATGGACTGGGCTTCTTGACCATGAGGTCAAGGAACAGTTGTAGTAGAGGGATCTAAATCACCAAGGAAAAGAGCCCGTGACCAGAGGATGGAATGTCTAAATGAAGAGACTTTGGTGGTGGGATAGTTTTAAGGAATGACAAAATCTGAGCTGTAACCATTAGAGCAAATAGCTGGAAAGGGGCATTGGAAATATGGAAGTCATGGAATTGAAAAACCACATTTTGGATAAGTCATCCATAAAAGCGTTGAAGTCCATCAGACTCATGGCAGTAGAAGGGAGATTAGTAGAAGGCAGTAGAAGGAAGAGTATAAGTGCTAAATTCATTTGTGAGAGAAGAGGAGAGGGAGAAGATATTTGAGCATCCTGGAATTTCTGGTAGATTCTGATTTCCACATGTGTAGAGTTCTTAGAGTTTTGTATACTGGCAAATGATCATTCTAGAATTCCTAAATCTTAGAGAAAAATAGATCTAGATTTCTTGGAAAATCTTCCTATTATAACTGAAATTTCCTAATAAATGAAAAGATCTATATATTTGTAAACAGATCTTACCAGACTGAAGTCATTTTTACGTCAGAAAAAAAAAACATATGTCTGAACATTAACCACACACAACCTTAGAGCCATTCAAATCAAGCTTATATTTTTGCCAAGATGAGTCATCATCCAATGACACATTCAACAAGGAACCTCCAGCAAATCTCCAGCACAGACCTTTTTCCCTTGATGTGCAGGTTCTTTATCCCCTGAGTTTCTTCTCTCACATATTACACTCAAGCTCAATCTCCTTCCTGCATCGCTAAAAGATGGAAAATCACCATTCAGAGATTGCTTCCTCAAGTCTAATATAAATCTCTTGATGGAAATATAAGCCCCTATAAAAATAACAGTGCAAAACCTAACCTCTTCCTCTGATGTTTTTCTTAATATCACAACCAGTAATTCTCCCACCATCATCTCAGCAGAAGCATCCAAGTGTCAAACATCCTCAGTTGCAGTCCAAGGAAGAGAATAGAAGCAGAAAACTGTCAAAATCAGTGCTGGTCAGCATGGACTGAAGACCAGTCCTGGTCCATGAGCCATTTGTTACCAGTTTGTGGCAAGGTAAGTATAGAAATTAAGAGTGTTCAGAAGACTTTATGGCAATTTGACAAAGTACTCTTTTTGTATTTTTTAGATAGAATAATTCAAAATGAGGCTTGTATTTTGTATATCTTTATTATATTATCATTTCATTTATCAATTAGAAAATTATTTTCATTTTACAAAAATGTTGATCCATAATGAACTGAGTTTTTTTTTAAAAATCTGGTTCTTAGCCAAAGCTAGTTTGAGAGGCACAGGTCTAAATCACACTTTCAGGCTTCTCCCAGTCTCATGGAAATTCTTAAGGTGGAAGAAAGAGGTAGTGAAATGTAGATTGGAGAAATACATATATTATACATAGACTAAGTCAATTTCAAATTCCCACTCCACCACTTACTATTGATCTTGGATAATTACATAATTTCTTTTTTTTTTTTTTTTTTTTTTTTTTTTTTG
>NW_007246026.1:144677-160655 GCF_000164805.1 Carlito syrichta
TTTTGATTTATTGTAAAAATGAAGTCTCACTGCCTAAGCGGGTCTCGAACCCGCGGGCTCAGGCAATCCACTCACCTCAGCCTCCCAAAGGTGCGGGATTACAGGCTGAGCCACCGAGCCCGGCTTAATTACATAATTTCAATTCCTTATCTGAAGGTAGGAATAATAATCCTTGACCTGTAAATTTGAGATGAAGATTACAAGAGATGCTGTGCTACAGGCCTAGCACAACACCAGGTGAGTTGCCTTAAAGATGATCTAATTGAACCCACACAACCCACTGCTCCAGTGAGAATCTCAGGCCTCATCAACAAACCAACCACAGCTACCCTAGCACAGTCATCATGTCCTGACTCGGTCTCCTAGCTCAAGCAAGGCAAGTGGCCAGGCCACCTCTACCCTGGTCTCCAATAAACCCAAAGAACTTAGCATCCTAACTAAGAAGGACAAATGGCATGCCTTCTCTTTCATGATAAAGAACCCTGATTTTATTCAGATGTCATGCATCCGTGTGCTTCAGGGAACTGGGCCCCTGCCATGGTAATTCCTTTTATCTGTCCAGTGACTGACTTAGGACTGAGTTTGTGATATATTCTGGCCAATAAGACATGGGACGAGGTCTGAGTCTCTCCAGGACTGAAGGATTATTGGGAAATGTTTTCTTACTCTTAAAAACAAGGGATCTAGGCTTTTTTTTTTTTTTTCCTGCCTCTCAATGTTGTGCACATTTGAAGCCTGGGATTGCTAAAGTCTTCTGGTGACCATGAGGGGAACTCAGCCTAAGGGGATAAATAAGCACTCAGAAAACAGAACACAAAATAATGGAAAGAAGTAGGACATTGGTGATTTTGTTTAATCCATGCATTAACCAGTCCTGAATCAGAACTACCTCTGAGTTTTCAATATGTGGGACAATAATTTTCCTTTTGGTTAGGGCGTTGCTAATTGGGCTTCCAGTTGCTTGCAGTCAAATGTATGTACAAAAAGACATGTGAACTCTTAGACTACAAACAGTTGGGCATCTTCAATCCTGGGGCTTCCCCTACTCCTTTCTTCCTTTTGAGCAGCTGAGTCACCTTTGACTCATTCAGTCAACCCCAAATGTTTAAAGGAAGCAAACAGGGAGTTCATTCCCTTTCACCACAGGCCATGACTCCGGCATTTTTGGAGTTCTCTGAAGAATGGGACTGAAACCACGAGCCTCTTCCTCATTGGCTTCAGCTATGGAAACCAGAGTGCTACAAAGCTCAGTGCAAACTCGGGGGCTATGAATGAAAGGGATGAGGAGCATCTGCCGTGTTTGCTTCTCTCTCAGGCTCCGCCATCAGCCCCTTCCTCCTAGAGCGGACCCTCCTCTCCAGCTCTTTCCTATCCACTGAGGCCTTTTTCAAGCTCCTCTTCTTCTGGAAGTCTTCCTCCACAATGCAAAACCATACTTTACTATGCATTTAGATGCGTGGTGATATTCTGCAGGGCTCTGCCTCCTGAGGGCTCCCTATGAGCTTGACATTGTCCCTCAAAACTGACTGTGCACCTTTGAGTGCTGGCATGAGTGCAGTCCTATGTCCCCAGTAGTACCAAGCATAGATACGCATTACATAAAAATGCTTGAGTTGAAGCAGAAAATACACCTTCCTCACAGTCATAAAATCAGAGATGACCAGGCACAGTGGCTCACACCTGTAATCCCAGCACCTTGGGAGGCTGAGGCAGAAGGATTGCTTGAGCCCAGGGGTTCAAGACCACACTGGACAACATAACAAAACCTTATCTCTGCCAAAAATTAGCCAGGTGTGATGGCATACACTTATAGTCACAGCTACTCAGGATGCTGAGGTGGAAGAATCGCCAGAGGCCAGGAAGCCGAGACTGCCATGAGCCGTTATTGTCGTGATTGTGCCACTGCACTTCAGTCTGGGCAACAGAGTAAGACTCTGACTCAGAAAAAAAAGCCCAAACATTTCAAGCAAGGCCCTCAGAGGTTCTCTCATCCAGCCGCCACCCACAGTGATAGTGCAGATGAACATCTAGTTCTGACTTCAGTAACTGCAATGATGCAGAACTCATTGGGTGCCACCAGTTCCATTTCTGGACAGCTCTCAGTATTAGGATATTCTTTCAATTTTACTGTCAGGCCCACAGTTGTTTCCCTATAACTGGCCTTCAGCTGTCTTATTTATCTTTCTGGGAAAAAATAGAATAAATGTATTTAGGTTTCAAAAGATAGCCTAACATATATTAAAAGCAGCTATTGTGTCTTTTCTCAGTCTTTACTTCTCCAAACTAAATATCTGCAATTACTTATTCTGTAAAAGGTGTGGTTTCCAGAATTCTTTTTCTTATTTCTTATATGCATTCCAATAAGCCATTTCTCTCCTGAAACCTCATTTATTAATTTTAAAAAATACTGATTGAGTTCCAACTTTGTGCCAGACTTACATGGAATCAGATGTGGAGTTCCAGTCCAGGAGGGAAGACAACTGGACAGTGACAGTGAGGGACAGAGTGTGTGGGGTCCCTGCATCGCACCACTTCAGGGACATCATTCACACATAGTACAATACACATTTCGCCCTTGGAGTTGTGCGACTTGTTGACTGATTACAGATGGAAGCAAGCAAACTGTGGATAAGAAAAGGTTTCCAGTAGGAAAATAACACACCTGTTGCAGTAATCTAAGCAAAAAAAAAAAAAAAAATTTCAGACAATGGCCTGAACCAAGGTAGTAGCAGTGGAAATAAAAAGTAAATTATATAGATATGCTTGTGAGCTAGTTCAAATTATATTTGGTGATTGGCTGGATGTGAGGAGTGAAGGAAAGGGAGAAATCAAGGATACCTTAGACAAATGGACAGATGGTGCCATTTACTGAGAACAGAAACCTTGAAGGAAGCTCAGGTCTTTAAAAAAAGGAGGATGATAAAGAGCCTAATTTGGGATATATTCAGTTGACATACTCCAAGATACCTATGTAGAGATATCTAATTGGATTTCAGAAGACATCTCCATAAGATTCCAGAGTCAACAGTATTAAAACAGTAACTAAAGCCACGAGAGAGGATATCAACTCACTCAGAAAAAATAGGTAGAATGAAAAGAGAAGGTTTAAACTAGTGAGGAATAAAGCCATTTAATGGTTGAGGAAGAGGTATCATCAATGGAGACCAAGAAAGAACAGCCAGACAGATAAAAGGGAAAATGGGAGTTGAGGTCACGGAAACCAAGGGAAGCTGGGGGAACCAGGTGTAGCTGACAGTCCTGTAGTTGTGCCTGCCCAGATGGATTAGGGTGATCATCCTCCTTCTCCAAGATTATCTATCATGAGACAGCCTCACTGCTATAACCGTGTGTGTGTGTGTGTGTGTGTGTGTGTGTGTGTGTGTGTATGTGTGTGTGTGTGTGTGAGAGAGAGAGAGAGAGAGAGAGAGTCTTGCTCTGTCACCAAGGCTGGAGTGATCATGGGTCACTACAGCCTCGAACTCTTGGCCTCAAGTGGTCCTCTTGCCTCAGTCTCCTGAGTAGCTAGGCTATAGGTACGCATCACCATGCCTGGTTAATTTTTTCATTTCTTGTAGAGATGGGGTCACACTATGTTGCCCAGGCTGATCTGGAACTCCTGGGCTCAGGCAATTCTCCCACCTCACCTCCCAAGGCATTGGGATTATAGGCATGAGTCATATTTTAGCAGCAGTCGCGCCATGATGTTGGCCATACTGTGTGTTGTGGGTTGCACTGTGTCAGATGCCTCCGTGAAATCCAAATACACCAAGTCTACTGGAAATTGAAATCTACCAGTTCCAAGACCATATAAAATGAGCAACTTGTTTAGACCAGAATGACCTCAGATCTGCCCTCTCCACACAAACTGGGTACTGTGCAAAAGCATCTGTTCATTTTGAGTGAACCTCAATTTTTCTGCTCTAAGGCGATCTGACCCCCTAACTATGCCACTTGTTCTGTCCTTGCCTCAGCCTTCACATTTGAGGTTCTTTGTCTCTCCGGCATGACTTTGCAGCTCCCCTGAAATCTGACTCTGCATCCCTATTGACAGACTCCCGCGATACAGTTCTCTCCCCAAGCACAATCCCAGCAGCCTTCACAGCCTCAAAGGTGGGCTCTATACAGTGAGCCGTTTTGCCCTCTCATTGACTGACTCACACACTATTGGTTTTATAAACTAGCGTTCCACTCCACTCCTGAGGCTGAGAAAAGCAGTAGGAAGTCTTCCACATAGAAGCTGGGAGCAAGTGAGACCCTGAGAAAGGAGAGGTGCATGCGTGTCAGGACTCTTCCGTTGCTGTGAGAAACATACGTCACAGGAGCCAAGGCTTGCTAAACAGGTGACACAAGTGGACCTCCATGTTTATTGCCAGAAACCAAAGCTTTGTGTAAAATGCTGGCTATGGAGGGTGGGAAGGGTCTGCCTGTCTGTCTCCATCCCTTCCCTTCCTTCCTGACCAGCAGCTTCCTTGAGCCTGAGTGACCCCATCACTGGGGGATGTCTATTCAATGGCTGATTTTCCTGTAATGGCTTTTTCCTTTCTCTTCCTTCCCCTATTGTTTCATAGCACATGCTAACCCTTTCCTCCCTCCCCTCTGTTTATTTTATGGATGAATAAACACATACTAGTGCTATAAAACAAAGAAATGAGCCATAATTCCAGAATCACAGCATCTTTGTTCCTGTATCCTGAATCAAAAGGCTTCACTATTTACAATCTCTTTAGACAAAGAGGCATCACCCTCTCTGTAGCCAGAAAGGAAAATATCCAACAATATTTTTTTTTCAAATTTCCCAAAAGCTACTTCAGATATTGAGATGAATTAGAAAATGATTAGAACTAGAGAACCAGCTTTATCATTGGGTATGTTAGTTAAGGTAATACTAGATGCTGTAAAAGACAAACCCTGAAATATCAGTGGCTTAACACAACAGAAGTCTATTTCTCACTCCCAGAAAGAATATCTGTGAAGGGGGAAGCCATGAAGGGAGTAGGGAGAGGTGCAGGCCAGCTCTGCTCCACACAGTCACTCATGCTGCCGGAGGCTCTGTGTTATAGTCATTCCTTGAAACAGGATGAACCCACACATCCAAAATTTTTTTGAATGTCAAGACTGATGATGCCACTCATGCATTGCACCAAAATGTTATGAAAAGGTCTTTTACTCACATAATGGGGTTTTCTGGCGAGGGTAGGGCAGGCTCCCAAGCAGGTCCAAAAATGACTTGAGAGAGAGAAGACAGGGGCAACTGGCTTAGGTTTGGGAATAGTTAGGGGAGGGGGGCAGGGTTGGACTTGCATGGTTTGAACTTCTTGCCAATGCCAAAGGAGGAAATTATCAGGTCTTCTTATCAGTTTATGGTGTGGGTGGTGAAAGAGGAGTGGTGGGCTTGAGAGCTGTCAACAAACACCAGAAACAGAGTCAGATGCCACTACATTTGGCTGTCACCAATGCATGGCTTCCAAGGTTGCCCTAGCCGTCAACATGCATCCAGAAGACAAGAAAAGAGGGACTGTGGAGAATTGCATGGGAGGTTTTAATACATCAGGACTGGGAATGCTGGGCATATCCCTTCTACCCACATTCCACTGGCTAGAACCAAGTCTTCTAGGTGCAAGAGGGGCTGAGAAACATAACCATATGGGCAGTTACTTCCCAGCAACAACTACAGAAGGGGACAGGATCTGTAGTGTACAGTTAGCCTTTTATTCTACCATGGAATACAAGCAGCAATGGATCCAGCAATAATGCCCAAAGCTTGAGTCATTTGGAGGCGGTCTTTAAGAAAAATATAAATAAAAACTACAGATACCAAATTAGAAAATGATTCCTGCAAGTCAAGGTTCATTAGCTTTAGCTTTACTAAAATTCAAGGTTCATTAGCTTTACTGTGAAAGCCTCCTGCTGTAAATTATCACAGGATGATTCTAAGGAGGCTGTCACCAGCCACTCTTCATGTTCTCTGAGGACAAATCAAGAAGAAAGGAGTGTGGTTTCCAACGTGGCTACAGAAATCCTTCCTGGGAGGTAGTAACTTCTGGGATTTGTGAGTTCAATTACAGAGTTCACGGAATTCCAGTCTAGCTCCTCAGAAAACAATTGCAAATGTGCTATGAGAATTGGAGAAAATATCATTATATATATTTTTAGTGAAGACATAAAATGTTACCTCTTTATAACCACAATACCTAAAGAAATTACATCCCCTGGATTTTTGCTCTATATGTAGCTATTCAGGAGTTTGGAGTAGGGATAACTTTTAAGCAAAAGCTTTGCAGGGGTGAAGCATGAAAGATATGCTTCAAAGTTTGAGAAACACCAGCACCCTTTGTGGACCTCCAATCCTGAGACCTGTGACTCAGAGATGTCCCAGAATGCCTACCCTTCAACCTGCTCTTGGGTATGCCTGGTTGGGGGCATGTGATATAGGCCAGAGAGGAGTTAGGACCCCATGAGAATTGTGACACTCCATTCCTCCTCTAGGTCCAGGAGAGGGGACATGCCCACACACTCACCATAAGGTGGTGGCCCAGGCTTGTCCTCAGAATGGCTTATTGGTGGAGCAGGGGTACAAACATCCAAACATCAGCAGGGCTTTACAATCTGGGTTTCAGCTCTACCAGGCTCTGCTAGGTAAGACCTTTTGGTACACACACTCCTCTCCTTGCATTCCTATTTTTATTTCCTTGATTTTTGTTGTTGTTGCTGTCTATTTGTACTCAACTATATTGAATACAATTTTGCAAGCTTCCATTTGGGAAAAAGTGGTATAAAATAAAATGCTAAATACAAATACATAATAAAGTGGAAATAAACCCCAGAAATTTGTTTAAATGGTGCTACTGTTGTGTCTAGACAGAGGCTGGGTAATTTAAATGACTTCTCAGGGCATCTTTTAACCCTCAGCTTCATCCAAACACTCATCCAGTATTTACTGAGCCTTCTCTAAGTCCTGGGCTTTGTGATGGTGCCGGGAATGTGCTCCACGAGTCCAACCCTACTCTAAGGGCAAACAGTCTTCCACTTGCTCTTCCAAGGCTGCACAAGCCTGCGGGCAACTTGTTGGCAGCAGCCCCTGCTTAGCCGGCTGGGACGGCAAGTTGAGGAATGAGACGGGTTGGAATGGTTAGTGTGGTTACCCCACAAGACACACTGAGGGCAGAGCAAGAGAAAATGGCAGAAAGAGCAGCAGGAGGGATGGGGGGTTTGACAGAGGGATGCCTTCCCTCCCTCAGGTTGGGAGGAGCTGTCCCAGCTGACAGCGCTAAAGGAATCAGAGGTAAAGTAGTCAGAGTGCCAGCTAGCCTCCTCCAGGTCTTCCGTGAATCTCACAGACGTCTGGAGACCTGCTCCCAGCCCCAAGCATGTACTGCTATCTCTGCCACACCCTGTGGCACTTACTTATTCGGCACCCTGTGCTGTTCTCCACGAAACTGTCAAGTCAGGGAGATGCATCTTCATTCTCTGCAAAGAGTACGGGATGCCAGCGAGTTCCCACCAACTGTGAACAAATATTTGAGGGCCTGCTGTGTGCTAGGCACTGGGGATGTGTCAGTGGACAAGGTAGACACAAATCCCTGCCCTTGTGGAGTTTACATGCCATAAATAAGTCATACAGAATTAGGGATCATATCCATGGGAAAAATGAAGTAGGGTAACATTTTGTATGTACATTAAACTTTAATAAAAGGGATTTTTATTTTTTTGAGTTGGAGTCTCACTCCGTCGCCCAGGCCAGAGTGCAGTGGCATGCTCACGATCACCCCAGTGTCGACCTGCTGGACTCTGGCGATCCTTTCGCCTCAGCCTTCCAAGTAGCCGGAATTGCAGGCATGCGCTACCACGCCCAGCTAATTTTTTTATTTACTGTAGAGATGAGGTCTTGCCAAGTTGCCCATGCTAGTCTTGAACCCGCGGGCTCAAGCAATCCACTCGCCTCAGCCTCCCAAAGTGCCGGAATTACAGGTTGAGCCACCAAGCCCGGCCACAAAGGGGATTTTTTAAATTAGAGCCCTGAAGGGGTATAGAGAGTGCCCAGAGTGAGGAATCCAAAATAGAGGGGAGATTGCAATAGGGCAATAAGAGTAGGTGTCATTGAAAAGGTGACATGTGGACAAAACTTAAAGAAAGCGAGTTGTGCTTATATCTGAAAGAAGAGTGCTCCATCCTGGGGAGCTGGAGGGTGGACAAAAGGGTTTTACACCATGCCTGTCCATCCCTTAAGGTCTGTGAATGCTCTAGGCCCCCTCACCGCCTCCAAACTGTGAATTGGCCTTCACAAGACGAGGGGCCTGGAGGCCCTCTGAGCTTCAGGTTTTTCCACTCCCTCTTCTTTGGGCTGTGTCCCAGTAGCCTACGCACGTCTGCTGAGCCTAGGCGTCCTTTCCTAGGTACTTAATCAAGTTGAGCCTCAGCTTACAAATCTATTAAATGGAAATAATGATTCCACTCCTTCATAGGGTTGTTGGAGATCAAAAATTCAGAAGAAAAAAAAATAGGTCATGAAAGGAACTGGGGTCTTTAAACTGAGATGGGAAGCTCTTCATTGCACCACCATTCAATACATGCCAGGAACTGGGCTACACATTGCCACTGATCAGCCATTCCATTCTCATAATGACACTGTGACAAAGATGCTCTTAAAGAACTGTTTTTACTAATTGGAAGTTAAGGCATACAGACGCCGAGGGCTCTGAGCTGCTAGTGGTAAAGCTGGACCGTGAACCCTGATCTCTAGGAGACTGGGGCTCCAGCCTACACCACAACACACAGTCTTCCTCGAATCTCTCAAGCCAAATGATCTTTGGCGGTGTGAGCAGGCAGGTTCTAAAACCCAAACTAGACACCGCTGCTCTCACACTTCCTCCCAATCAGCCCTAATCTCTGTGGCCTCCATTGCTGGGATATAACCCAGTGGTTTGCTTTGCCAAATTCTTTTAAGAGAACAGTATGCCCCCCTCCCCAAGAGCTGGGGGCCTGATTAATCTGAGCAATTGTGGGAGGGAAGGAAGGAGAGGCCTTCTTAGAACTGGGGCCTAGGCTGGGGCTGGCAGGCTCCACTTTCAGCACATTCTAGAGACCATGGGCATGGGGTTTTGAGAGAAACCCTGTGAGTCACCCTCATCTCTCATGGTCTGTTTCACTTGAAGGCACCCCGTCTTCCCATCATCCCCTCTCGGCTCCCCACCACCAACTCTGCCCGGCTGCCAATGTCCCTCAGTGACCCACTCACCTACTCACACTGCCTCCCAACAAGTCCACACCTCAGCTTGACCGGGGGTCCTCTCCACCAGGCTAATAGAGCCACAGATACAGTGGGGCTGAATATCCCTGCCACAGAGCTTTGTAGCAGCCTTCTTTTTAAACTAAAGCTACCGGCGTTAACCACCTTTATCCCACAAAGGGGAGTCAAGGCTGGTCCAGAACAGCCATAACAACTACTACACGCATGCCTGCTGCAAAAGTGCACATGTGTGGGATCAGGTCATCAAGAGATGAAGAACTCAGGAAAGGATGGAGAAGGGAAGGGACAGGAAAACACAGCTTCTGGATCCCCAAATCCAAATACTAGTTAAATCAACCTGCTCACACTAGTAGAATAACAATGTTACAGTACTTACTATGTCATATATGAGACGATATGGTGATAATGAGCACTATGTGCCGGGCTAAGGCTTTTCTGTAATTTTTATATGATGTAACGATGCCAAGGCTCCCACGTGATTTTTTTTTTTTTTACATGATTTTTCATGTGTTCCTTATAGCTACCCTGTGAAGTGACATTGTTAGTCTGGGTTCTCCAAGAAGTAGATGCCAAAACAGGATTAAACATATAAGGGTTTTGTTAGGGGAAATTTCTTCAGAAGAGAAAACAGAGAGGGTGTATGCAGCAAGGCTGCAAGGGAGAGCCATCAGACAACGTCTGACCTCACTGAGGAAAGAGGGAGAGGAAGAAAGGCGCAAGTGTCCACAAAGTTGCCGGGGACTTCTCAAGCCAAAGTGTCCTGGTTCTCCCAGGAACGAGTGTGCCTTAGTATCCTTGTTGTGCTGTCACTGATCGGGAGCAGGTGAAAGGAAGTGTGGCCTCCGCACAAACGTGAAAATGAATTTCAGAGTACAGGAGCTGGGACCCTTGGACAATTAAGCTCCCCGTAATAAAATGTCTGTGAGGTACATACTCATGGTGCCTTGTTAATTATCCCCATTTTACTGGTTGATAAACTGAGGCTCAGAGAGGTCAAGTCACCTGCTCATAGTTTGAACCCAGTTTAATGTCCCTGTGCAGTGTGCATCTGAGCTATCAACCCCCACATCCCAAGGCGGACTCCTCATGTTCAGTAACCAGCAGAGAACTGGGCACACGACCAGTGTCCCATGAAAGTTTTTTGGAGGTAATGTGGCCGACCTCCTGTGTAGTAAGAAAAAATGCATCCATGTGTCCTGTGTGCCCCACAACTCCTAGGACCTTGAGCCAAAGTCACTCCTCCGTCATGTATCTTTCCCTGATATCCTTAACCACAGGGACTCCTTTCCCTGTAGTCCCCCACAGCACCCTGGGCCTCTCTTAGCCCCTGACTCTTCCTTATGTCAAGTTACTGGCACACTTTTCATCTCCTTGATTTCCCTAGGGGCACTTGCACACTGGTCTGAGAAGGAGGTCAGACAGCCTGCTCAAGATCAAACACTAGTAGGAGACTGAACAACCGAACCTCAGATTTTTGTCCTTAAGCTATTCTGCCTACACACTCAAAATATATGCAAATAATCATAATTGAGTGAGAGCCACTAATGTGGGGAGAGGTCAAAGAATTCCCCTACCCCCGACGAGATGTGATTTTTTCAGTCGCGCGCAATGCAGTCAAGGGTCTGCATCTCTGTTTTGGGAAGTGCCCTGAATGTCCTCTTACTCTCAGCTGACTTACTCTATCCCCAGATTGCTCCACTGCTGACAGCAAATACTTTCATAGACCTCTCACTCATAAGTGCATTCATTCATAAATCGATACTGTCTTTTCAGCAGTGCCTATTCTCAACCTAAAATGTATACATGCTTATATCTAGCCACTCTACTTCTAAGGAATCCATACTATAGACATTCTTAAATATGTGCTCAAATATATAAAGATATTGTACAAAATATTTGCAACATCTCTACCAACAGTAGGGGAGGGGGAACAAAAGATCCAACTAGAGCAGATAAATTGTGGCACATCCATACTATGGAATACTCTGTAACTGTAAAAAAAGAATATGATAATACTGAATTCACTCATGGCAATTCACTGAGAGATGCTATTTAAAAAGCAAGTGGCATGGTGTTTAATCGGTATGAAGAAATTCTGGAGATTGTTTACACAATGTGACTGTATATTGAACTGCATACCTAAAAATGGTGCAGATGGCAAATTGTTAAGTGTTTTTTATCACAATTTAAAAAAAATCAAGATGCAAAGCAATACATTTAATGATTCCACTTATGCTTGTTATAACCATCAAAAAAATTCTCAGTTGTGCTTATAAGCATATATGTATCTAGGTAAATTAATAGAGACCTTTTGGATAAAAATCAAAATAAAATCAAGTTATCCAAAAAAATTATTTCTGGAAAGAGAACTGGCATAGTTGAGTGAGGATTATAAAGAGGAACTACCACACTTCACTCTGTATGTCTATATAACTTCTGTGTTTGAATTACTAAAATTACTTGTGTTAATTTTCCTTCAGATGCATTCATCCAACCAAAAGATACCACACACCTGCCCTGAGTCTGCTGTCATCTTCAGAGTCTGAGATAAGCAGTCAAGACTGGGTTTCTCGTCTACCCTCTTTCCTGCACTCTTGAGTGAAAGAGTGCCCTGCTCTCATCCCCTCCTGCCCGGACCCTCCTGTGAGTGGGTGGAGTGAGAGGGCTAGAGTCTCAATATGAGGACCATTTCCTTAGAACAGTTTTATGACCGGAAAAGGAGACAGCTGAGTACTAGAAACCTCTAGGTCTTACTACAAATACCAGATCTCTCTGCACCACAGACTCCAGCTAACCGAGGTCTCAGTCTTAAACTCAGATGAGATAGTGGTTTCTTTGAAAAGTAAACCTTTGACTGGTGAATTCAGAACCACAGGTCTCCAAATCAGACAGTAAGTGCTGGGAGAACTCAGCTCATTCTGAAACTTGAGGCCTTGTTACCCCAAGAGCCTCTAACTGTTTGAGGAACAAGAAACCCACAGCTGCCTGGACTGCGTGTAAGAGCAAGATCACGTTTCACGTGGACTCAGACAGCAGCGGCCAGAGCAAGCAACTGCCCTGGGTTATGACCAAAGCCACCCAGACAGGGTGCTCATTTGCATAACTGTTGCAGATACTTTGCATGTCAGGATCCCAGGAACACTACTGCTCTAGGATCAGAGAGGCTAACCCTAGCATTTGGTCACACAGAGCCTCAGAGACAAAACCAAAACCAAGAGACTTGTGAAGGGGGAGAGTCAGTCCCAATATTTCACTTGCAAATCCTGGCAGGGGTGTGGGATGGGGATAGGAAACTTTATTCTCCCTGAGAGCAAGAAAATTATGCAAACAAATGCATTTGCATGGTCCCTAAAAATGACTTACCACACACAGGTTCCACTACCTCAGCAGCCCCATCTGAAATCCTGCAGGCTTGACAGCCAAAAGACTTGCAGCCAAAGGCTGGGGTAGCAACTCACCTTCAGAGCAATACTTATCCCCTCCAGAGGGCACCTGTGAGGTCCAAGGTAACCCTGGGTTTGAGATGTCCGTGTGTCAGAAATAAACAGGGTGGAAGCCTAAGTATACTGTAATTTGCATTTGTACCAGGGAGGCTCCCAAGGGTTTCACTTTCAATATACTGACCAGTCATGTTGGGACAGTGACAGCGGAGGGATGAGGAAGGCTCTTTGGTGGCAGAGGCCAGAGGGGCTAGGCAGACCCACAGCCACCCCTGACACCTTCCAGGAGGATTACCGATTTCATAAAACGCCACCATTCTTCATAATGATTCATAAAACATGACGACAAATGGCCTAAGTTTAAGGTAGAACTTTGCACGGTTTTTTTGGGAAAAAAAATTAATAAACTAAAGTGGTGAAATCCTCGTCAGACTACATTTCCAAATTTTGGTGTTGGGGGAACATACATCGTGAATGAGAGGAATCCAAGTTAGAGATGGAGAGGTAGAATGAACAAAACAAGGGCACCCCACCAAGGGAGTACATCAGATTTCTGTGGGCAGAACCCATGGGGTCAAATGTCAAGCTGGAGAGACAGAGACAGCAGCTCAGAGAAGACAGAAGGAGCGAACCTACTGAAGAAGAAAGGCTCTGGCTCCTGCAGAGAGGAACCAGAGTGGAAATCCAGCAGGAAGCTCTCCACTATGCTGTTCCCTCATTTTCTACCATCAAGCCTGTCCGTCAAGTGCCAGCTTCGAGGGCTGCTAGGAAGCTCCCCTGGGTCTGACAGAATAGGTCCACCTCTGCACCAGGACGACCTGCAGCTCCTAGCTCTGAGAGCAACATTCCGCCTGCCTTCTACTATAATAATGTCTGCCACTCCTCCACACTGAGGTCAGGAGCAAAGCCCACTTCTCACTCGCCTCTGGCTACCCAAAGTCCTGAGCACTGGGCGTGACGCCAAATGGGTGCTCAGGATGGGCTGGTTCAAAAGTGGCATTTTGCTCTTGGAGAGTGACTGAATGTCTTTTCATAGAGCAGCTTCGGCTTAGACCAATGCACTGACCTGCCTGAAGGGTGGCTTGGAGCTTTGGGCAGTGGCCCTATCCTTGCATCCCCCACCTTTCAGTTCAGGTATGACTCCATTTAATCCTCACATGCCTAGGTGGAGGGAAGACCACTATCATCCCCACCCAGGGCATGGATGTGAGTTCTTTGTCCAGAGGACAAGGATCCAAAGTGTGTGTGTGTGTGTGTGTGTGTGTGTGTGTGTGTGTGTGTGTGTTTACCACCCTCATGACTCCAGTCTTAAAGCCTCTGGGGTCCCAAGAGGCTGCCCCGTGCCAGCTGGGCTTGGATGACACAGCCCTCACTGTCTGGAACACTTTCGAATGTGCCCAGGCCTATGGATGTAGCAAAGTCGAGGCCACTTGCCATGGCACACAGGTACTGTGTGTCTCCCCAGCTAGCTCCTCAAGGGCAGGAACCAGGTCTTCCTTTGTTTTTCCTGAAGCACAGGGCATACAGCAAGTGCCTGGATATTCAGCGGTCTAGGATGCTGGCTAGCCACTCTGGTCTGAATGAGTGCAAGCTGAGGAGAGGGAGGTGAAGTCACTAAAAAGGACCCCAGAGCTGAAGCCTGATGAGCCCTCCAAGAGGCAGCGCAGCTACTTCCAAACTCAGCCAGACTCTCCTTGGGTGGCTGGGGCCCCTGATGTAGGCTTCAAGAGACAGAACCCAGAAGGAGCTGAGGCTGGGGTGGCTGCCCAGCTCGGGCCCACCCGAGGAGCAGCCGGCTTTGCTTACATTCATGGTCAGTGGGACAGCCATCTCCCCCAACCTCACCACCCTTACCCTCCCTCCCTTAAATAACTGAATTTCCTTTACACCCTGAGCAAGCCTGACCTATCCACTCGTCATTCACAGCCCTCTGTATTTCCTGCCTCCAGCCTAGTCAAAGGAAAACCCCAAACTTCACTGCTATTGTTTACCAACCCAACTGCCTCCTCGCCCCAAGGTACAGACGTGCCCAGAAGCTCAGGGCAAGAGCATGGACTCAACCTAGGCCACTGACCCTATTCCAAACCTGGGCTCCCTGTGCCCTCCTTCAGGGCCATCCACCGGAGAGTGGGACTATACTAGTGATCAAGGCCACCTGGCAGCTGGTATTTGAGGACACATCAAAATCCACCATCTCACTGATTTCCTCACAATAGCCATGGGGCCTAGGAGGATCCTCCTCATTTCACAGAAAAGGAAACTGAACATTCCTCAGTGGAGTGGAATCCACCCTTGGTATCTCCCCTCCGCCCCGTCTGTACTCCCTTACCAAGGACTTCCATGTGCTTTCTTAAAGGAGCTCTAAAGTTGGAAACAGGAGATCCAGGTCAGAATCACCTGACTAGCTGTGTGACCTTGTACGGATCTCTTTACTTTTCTGAGCCTGAGTTTTCTCACAGGTAAGCTGAAGACCAGACCGACTACCTCAGAGGATTGTGACGATGGTGAAGAGAACCAAAAAGAACAGCCCAGTATTGGCATCTAGCAGGAGCCCAGGAGTGTCTAGAAGTTCCTCTTTGCATTTCACACCACTTAAGGGTGTTCAAGAGGCACCCAGTCCCCTCTAGCTCCCCTTCCCACACAAGCCAGCATCTGCCTTTAGGGGCAAAACCTCCCATTGCCACCCCACCCAGGAGTTTAGCAGGAGGATTACATTCTGCCTAGAGACGAGGGACTCACAGGGCCATGTCAGCAAGGAAGGTCAGGGGCATGGGGGTGGAAAGGCGTAGTAAGACCCCACTAGTCACGCCAGACCCCTCCTGGCCCTTCACCCCAGCCACTTTCCCTGAAAACCAGTCTCAGGCTGGATCCACACCAGCCACAAAAGTGTCCTTCTGAGCCGGGCTAACCTGAGAGGGAAGGGAAGCAAAACACAAGGGTCAGTGTTGGGCACGAGAACGAGAAGGCTGCCCTGCCTTGATCCCTAGAGCTGTGGATATGTTCCCTTACGTGGCAAAGGGGACTCTGCAGATGGGATGAGGGTTAAGGGCCCTGAACCTGGATTATCACACCTTAAAAGCAATAAATCCTTCCTAGCTGGGTCAGAGAGATGCAAGGTTGCTGGTTAAAAATGGAGAAAAGAGCTAGGCTCGGTGGCTCAGCCTGTAATCCCGCGCCTTTGGGAGGCTGGGGTGAGTGGATTGCCTGAGCCCGCGGGTTCGAGACCCGCCTGGGCAGCGAGACCTCATCTCTACAATAAATCAAAAAATCAGCCGGGCGTGGTAGCGCATG
>NW_007246026.1:160717-207105 GCF_000164805.1 Carlito syrichta
TCTGGGTGACAGAGTGAGACTCCAACTCAAAAAAAAAAAAAGATGTAGAAAAGGGGGCCACGAGCCAAGGAATGCAGGAAAAGGCAAGGAAACAGTCTCCAAAAAGGAATGCAGCCCTGCTGAGACCTGGATTTTAGCCTACTGAGACCCTATCAGTTTCTGACCCACAAACAGGAAGACAGTAAATGTGTGTTGCTTTAAGTCATTCAATGTATATGGTAGAAACAGGAAACGAATATAATCTCTACAGACAGCAGAACTCTAACAACTTCCTTCCCCCTCTCCCAGACTCCCTTCTTACCCCCTTCATTCCTTCTTCCCCTTGGGTTCTTTTCGCTTCTGACACCTTCCAAGTGCAGACTAAATAACTAGATTTCTCTGAAAGCAAGCTGGCTGATTTTGCATGGTGGTTTCTAGAGCAATGAGTAGTGTCTCAAGGCAAGAGCCAACCTCAGCAACCCATTCAGCAGTCCCAAAGGGGAGTTCACGGAGCCTCCTGTTCCCGTGAGCTGAGGGTAGTGGCGTGATGCCTTTGATGAGTAAGGGGACAGGCAAGCCTCTCCTCCAGGGAGGAGACAGGTCTGGGGATGAGATCTTGAGACCTGAATTCTAATCTACATCAGTGAGCTGTGTGACCTCCCCCTCCCCCCACCCAGCACAAAATAGCCATCCTGCCTTGCCTTTCCCCCTGGCAGCTCGGAGGATCACGTGGGAAAATGCAGGTGAAATGATCTGGGACTTGCTATTTCTCCACCTGACTGGGAGGGAGAGTAGTGGGGTTGCTAGACCGGTTTCTACTTTAGGCTCTACCACAAATCATCGTGTGATCTCTGAGAATGGGTCACATGAACCCTGAAGTCTCTTGTTTTCTGCCTGACTTCTATCGCCACCTCCTGGAAGGTGCAGGTACTACACCAATCTGCTCCCCAGGTCTCCTTTCCAGGTTTTCAACCAAATTCTCTTCCCTGGGCCCCACCTCAGACAGCTTCCTTAGACTAACGGTGACAGCGCCTGATGGTGGCTAAGTAGGTCAAAGAATCAGGTGCCAAAAAGGGCTTGGATCCTGATTCACTATCTGAAAACAGAGGATGGGTTCCCAGCCCTATGACCTTCCAGTCCCACTGACTCTAAGGATGTGGGGACATGTCCCACCCAGGCCCTCACCAGGGAAGCGCTGGCTCCTGCCCATCCAGGAAGGCCTCCTCTTCCCTCCCAGAGCACCAGACTCTGCCCTCCCCAACATACAAAACCTCCCTGCACATGGAGGAGGTGGGGGCTGAGGGTCTGAGCCTCAGGAAGGAAGAGAAAGAAAAACTTTCAACTATTAAATCTGTTTAGTAAAGACAGTTTTGCTCATACAAAACAACAGTTTACAACAATCTGAGTGCTGGACATGCCATCAGAGACAAGGGAGGCGCTGCAGGCACCTGGAGCCCTCCCACCATGTGCAAAGACCCTGGTGCCTCTCCACCACCTGCCCCTGAGGGAGAGGAAAGCCGAAGTGTTCCTGCCACCTCTTCCCCCAAGGGAAGAGGGGGTAGGGAATCATGGCAGAGACCTTTCCCCAGCAACTCCTCCTCTTGTGCTGGGGGAGGTCCCTACCCTCCCTGGCCTGAACACAGGGAGCTGAGTAGTTTGGGGGTGATGGCAAATGGCTGACGGGCAAGGGGGCAAAGTCGGGATATCTTTGGTGAAAAGACTCCCCCCACCCACCAGGCCACACAATGGAAATTTGAGGGAGGATCACAAAAGTGGCCCTGCCTTTGCCCACAAGGGGTAGCTAACTGATGCCCCCAGAGCCCAGGAGACACACAAGAAATGCAAAATCTTTGTCAATGTAAACTGCCCAGGCTCACCCACATGAGCTGAGGCAGCCCCTGGAGAAATGGCTAAAAATGTAAGAAAAATAAACAAGAATGGGCTAATAATGACAAGAAAGGGGTGTAGGAGGTTATTCAGAGATGAGCGCCTCAGAGGACCCAGAGCCAGCACTAAATGAAAAGGAGGTCCTGGGGGCCAGGGCCAGGGGCCAGTCTTCCTGATCACCGTGCCAGTGCCCAGGCACTCCTCTCAACCTCCCGGAACCTGGCTAAAAGGGACAGGCCTTAGAGGGCCTGACTCCGAATCTGGATGGGCTTCCCAGGCACTTTGGCAGGCTCAGTATGAGCAGGGGGCCCAAGAAGGGAGAAGGTTCTTGAGCCACAGCAGGGCCCCCTCCCTCTGCAGCCCTGCCTGCACGATCCCAGGCACAGATCTGGGCGCACGTGCGCGCACGCACATGCACACACACACACACACACACACACACACACACACTCCTTATCTGTTGGCACGCTGGTGATGTCTGAGGGCTTCAGGAGAGGAGGTGAGTAGCATCCTCCTCCAAGGTGGCCTTGAGCTCCCAGAACACCTGAACCAGCAGGAACCCCAGACTGTCATGAGGAAACAGGGAGGGCAGATGGGACAACACGGGGACACTCCCTATCACGGTTTCCACAAACACCCTTTAACAAACCCCAAGCCTTTGCAGTATCCAGAGCGGAAGGGGTCTGGTGGGAAGGAGGAGTGGGGAAAAGGACAACAAAAGAGGTTTCTTAAAAATTCTAAGTCAAATTACTGATAAAATTGCAAAATGAGCACAGGTTCAAGAGCACCTTGCTCGCTTCTCTCCGCAGCCTCCCAACTTCCCAGCTTCTCCCACTCTGGGGTGGCCAAAACCAAAGGCAGAATTCAGCCACTGACGCAGTTCCGGGCTCCATGCTGCTGAGGAGAAGAGGCAGACGTGGACAGTTCTTTGTCTCTTCGGTTTAAAAATATATTCATGTAGAGAGTTATTGCTTGTCCTCCAGTGAGCAGGAGGGGCTCGGCGGCTCAGTGGGCGAGGGCCGCAGCCTCCAGGGCCCGGGCTTTCTTCCGCCTCTTCAGAAGCAGAGGGTTGGATGCATCTTCAATCTTTTTTATCTTGATCTGCTCATAGTCAACGCGCATTGTGGCCAAGGCACTGGTCATTTCCTCCTGAGGGCAGGGTGGAGGGAAGCACAAAGAGAAAGCCAGAAGACAAGAGAAGAGAGACCAGAAGAGAGGTGAGAAAAAGACACAATAAGAGCATGGTGAAGGCAGTGGGGGTGGGGGCAGAGAATACCCAGACTAGTCCGCAGGCCCACACTACCAACAGTAGCCTCACTGCAGTGCTGGGCAGCAGAATACCATGCTATGCTGTTCTAGAAAGAGCCCTGAACCTCAGAAGCCAAGATGGCCACTTACAAAGTAAGAAAGAGCCCTAGACCAGCAGCTGGGAACCTAGGTCTAGTCTGCCCCAGCCGGTCGCCAGCTGCGTGACCTTGAGTAGGTTGCTCCCCACCTTTGGGCCTCGGTTTCCTCTTCTACAAAAGATCCTGACAGCCGGCCTTTCAGACCCCGTCAGTGACCCAGGAAGCAGGCCAGCAGAGTTTAGACAAGAACCCAGAATCCTCTGCCCACAAGCTGGTCAGGGAAGTGGCTTAGGTCACTGTTCCTGTCGTGATGGAGACACGCTTGGGATGAGAGAAGCAGAACCAAACTCCCCCCTACCAGTGGCACCGTCTCCTCCCGCCTGGGCACTGACAGCGAGCACCCACCCCCACCCGGAGCCCCTCTTGCCCAGCAGTACCCTCACCTTGACATCTTCCCACCGCTCCTTGTCCTCCTTCAGGACTCGGCTGGTGTGCAGTGGGGTTTGAGGGACCTTTGTTGATTGCTGAGGGGAAAGAAAAGGAGTCCGAGTGAAAGCCTGGGGTAGGCAAGACCTGGCTAATGCCCCATTCCGAGGGACAGTCCCGAGACCCAGGTCTTCTCAGCCTGCCAGACTTACCATGATCCAGGGGTGGTTCATAAACTCCGTGATGGTCATTCTCTGAGTGGGCTCTGTTTTCAGCAGGTTCCGAATGAGCATTTTCACTGTGAGGGTGGGGCAGGGACCAGGGTCAGCTCAGGAGCCACTCTCCCTGTCCTGCAACTTCCCTCAGTTTTCAGGGGGAAACCAGGTTCAAAGAGGAGTTGCATGGAGGACTGCACAAGAAACTAGCCCCAAGGACCATAATGGCTCTACCACGTGATAGGCCTTGCATAGCCCCATGGCCTGGGCCCTGCTTCAGGCCCTTCACACAGGCAGGACATACCCAGCAGGCACTGACCCATAGTTACAATACCCACATGAGATGGCTGCCCACACATACAGAGACGGTTGCCCAAATGTGTGTACGTGCATGTGCGCGTGTACACACACACACACACACACACACACACACACACACACACACTCTTCCCCATGTCCTGAAAAGTTGGGTTCTTACCTTCTTCTGATACTTCTGACCACTCTGGGTTGGGAAATTCATACTGGCCCATTCGGATACGAGTCTTCATGCCCGGAGAGATGGCAAGGCCATGGTTGGAATAGAAAGGGGGATACCCACACAGCCTGTATCAAGAGGAGGAAGGGAAGTGGAAGACAGCAGATGTTCTTTAGGGGCTGTGCACCAGGAATAGGGTGAGAAACAGGCACTTCTCCTTGTAAAGGTTACAAGGAAGGAGGCGCTCACTGATGTAAGCACAATATACAAAGTCAGGGACAGGGTCCGAGAAACCAACATACCAAGCATCTAAACCACACACTTTCCCACACACCAGCCAGTTTATACCCACCACTCAGCAATCAGAATCCACTAAGCACTGATAGCAGGGGCCATGCAGGGGATTCCCAGGGAATGCCCCATCCAAAAGGGACATGCTGACATTTGCCTCTTCCTCTTGTCCCGCAGCAGCACAGGCCTCCCAAACTCCCTGGCCTGCCCTGCCCAGCCCCACCCAGCCCCGCCCCAGCACACTCACAGGATGTACATGATGACCCCCAAGGACCACATGTCACAGGACTTGTCATACTTCTCTGGGCCCAGCACTTCTGGAGCTGCAAATCAAAGGCCAAAATGGGTAGGCCTGACCCTCAGGACACTGTGGTCCACCCAGCTTCTCCATGAATGATGCTCCCCATCCCAGCCTTTCATCCTATCAGGAGGTGGCAGCGGCAGCTGGGGTTCGGGGTGGAACAGCCATTGCCCAGCCCAGGGCTGGAAAAAAGGAAACAGATTACCCTCCTCCAAGAGGAACCCTGGAGCTAGAGCCTTAAGATTTAAAAAAATCCTGCACTGCATGAGACTTTCGGACCCATGCTGCCCATTTAATCTTATAAACATGCTTTGAAAGTTTATTCTGTGCCAAGTTAGCTGAGGCTCCGGAACCAGATCTGGGTCTGAAACTCCACCAAGAATCTGATGGAACTGATGGCTCTTCTCAGGAAAACTGCACAAAATCCTGCCCATAATCTCAGGCAGAAAAGTTCCCACAATTCCTCAGTCCTAGCTCAACCTGACAAGCCCGACTTCTGAGCAGGTCCCATCAGAACTAGCACCAGAAAGGGCTACAAGTACACGACTCTCCTAGGATCTGTGGCTTCCCGAGAAAGCCAAGAGGAGGGGTTGAGAAAAGTGCTGGGGAAAGCCTAGGTTCCTGGGCCTGCTCTGGACTTACCAACATAGTATGGCGTATAACAAGGAGTGGTCAAAGAGTTGTGGCTGGTGGTTTCCTTGGCAAAGCCGAAATCAGTGAGTTTCAGGATGGCGTTTGGCCTCTTGGAGGTGTATAAGAGATTCTCAGGCTACAGAAAGAGAGACAGGTAAGTAACCCTGCATACCTGTGAGCGGCTATCATAAGCCAAAAGGGTAATGGCTCCTCCCTTCCTTCACTCATTCAACAGTCATTTGTCCAGCCCCTACGAGCCACCCACTGTGAGGACCATCAGCTCCATGTAACCAAGTCCCTGCTTTACAGAGTTTGCAGAGAGCTTGGAGGTAAGAGATTGACATTGTGCCAGCAGTAAGCACTACAGCAAAGCCAAGAGTGTGACTAGGAGGTTCTGCTTGAGGAGAACCACAGGGCAGAATGTGGCCAGAGAGGGCCTCCCTACTGGGTTTGTGGGTTTGCCTATGGGCAGAGAGCAGACTACAGGGCAGAGAGTGGCACGCCCAGAAACCAGGCAGCAAGGGCACAGGGTGACTCCAGCAGCCCTCCCTAGTGTAGCCACAGCCCCGCCCCACACCTCCACTGCACCCATGCTCGAGGCATGGATAGCGTATACCTTGACATCTCGATGAGCAATGTTGATTGAGTGTAGATACTGGATGGCCTCGCCTATGCTCTTCATGATTTCTGATGCTTCTGGGGAGGGGAGAGAAGGGGAGTGAGAAAGCCACAAAGACATATGATTTATGAGCTTTGAAAGCCCAGCGCACCAGTCCCAGAAACAAAGACACCAGGAACTGCAAACACAGACATTGGTCCGCTGAGGGCAGTACCCTGGCAGCGTGCTGGGGGAAGCAGCAGCCCCAGCATCCTTTCCCGAGAGCAGGCACTGCCAGGGATCCCTTCAGACCCCCACTGCCCTGCCTGCCCAAGCCTGGCCCCATAACAGACCCTTTCTACCTCTTTCTGTGAATGCCTGGTCTCCTCGGTCCTGGATCCGGCTAAAGAGTTCTCCACCATCCAAACTGAAACAAAGGCACAGTGAGACCTCAGGAGCACAACGCCCACCACCACTCTCCACTGCCCCCAGAAGAAATCAAGCATTTACATTTCAGACTTCAGGGTCCATGCCTGGGCTGTCCTCAGAGGGTGAGGTGCCTGGGTGGGGAGTGGGTACAGACTGGGCTGGGACCAGAACAGCAAGCTGCTTACCACTCCATGACTATCAGCAGGCACTTCCTCCCTGCATACAGGTTCTCGTAGACGTCCACGATACGCACGATATGTGGGCACTGGGAGGCCCGCCAGTGCAGCTCCACCTCTCTGCGGGCCTTGGGGCAGTCCTGAAGCATCTGCAAGCCAAGGGCTTCCTAAGAAACTATACTGTCTCTACAGGGGACAGTTGGCCCTACCCCGCATGGGCCTACTCTAAGCCCCTGGCCCATATGCCCTGACATCGCCACTGATCCACCATTGGTTCCCCACTCCTGCAGATCCCTACCAGACCCCTCGGCACATTCCTTGGCCCCTCCTTGACCCCTCTCGGGACCTTGACAGTTACGGTGACAACAGCCCTCTGGCCATTCAGTCCAGCTGAGCATGTCTCCAGCTTAGGCCATGGTCTATTCTAGAAGGCAAGCAGCAGTCAGGTTCTAGAAGACAGGGAGTGAAGTGGGTATGGGGAGAAAGACAGACTGAGGGAAACTAATACAACTATGGAAAGGAACCTGGAAAGAGCAGAGATTCGCGTCAGTAAGAGAAAGTATCTCCAAGACCACTCAAATCCAGTACACCAAATTCAGAGCAACGTTCCCTCTATCTCTGCAGTTGACTCCAGTCAACCAATAGATGGCCTTGGAAGTTAGCCAGATACTGGTTTAAATTCCAGATCTGTAACCTTGAGCAAGCTACTGAACTCACTGAGCCTCATTTATGTCCCCTGTTCCTCCCTGGACAAATTGGCCATGGGTATTAAAGGAGGTTGGTCCTTTCCACCCTCAGGGGTCTAATCTTGACTAATCCAAGCCAGTCTCA
Organism: Carlito syrichta; assembly: GCF_000164805.1. NCBI lineage: Eukaryota > Metazoa > Chordata > Mammalia > Primates > Tarsiidae > Carlito > Carlito syrichta. The sequence goes on from NW_007246026.1 coordinate 168,305, forward strand.
TTAACTCCAGCCCCTTTGCTAGTGATTTGCTTGGGAATAAGCCTAAGACTCAACTGGCCAAGAACTTCGTAAGAAATCTGCTGAGAGGTTTCTTAAAGGGAGCACAAAAAACCAGCATCATCCCTCCTGAATATAGCCCCTAGGACCATGACAGTCACCTTGATATCACAAGGGGGGCATAAGAGGATACACCAGTGCACTGAGGTAGGGTACCAGGACAGACAGCAACTACCTAGATCCTTGTTGGCATCACCAAGCATCCCTCACAATTTGGTAAGATAATAAACTTTTGGTAAGATAATAAACTTTCCTAACTGCTTAAGCTGCTTTTTGTGGGATTTTATCTTTGCTGGGAGCCGAAATCATCCTAATACGCCCTTCCTTTGTAAAGTAGGGATAATAGCTTATGTTTCACAGACTTGTAAGGATTAAATGAAATATTTCTGCAAAGCACCTAGCAGAGTGCCTAACATATGCTCACTAATAATAGCTGTCTAAGTGCACAGCATAGATACCAAAACAATTAAGATGAGGACCCTCAGAGACTTACCAGCCCTACACAGTACACACTCCAACTGCTTTGGACATACAGAGGCTGGGGTGTCAGGAAGACAGCCATGCCAGGAAGGACACAGACAGGCAGATAAAAGGCATCCAGGAGTGAAAACAGTAGGAACTGGGCACTGACTGATAGAGATGAGGGGTGGTGATGCAGCAGGGAGGGCTAAGAGACCTCCTGGAAAATGTCTGAAGCTTGTGAATAAGAGCAGACAACAAAGATGGAACCAGACTACAGAGGCAGAGAAACACAGAAATGTCCAACAATAAAGATGGCATGAATTTTGCTATGATCCACAATATGCTGGGTTTTTCCTATGTACAACATTTGCTGTTTACAGAATAAGAAACCTGAGGCTCAGAGAAGCAGCCAAGGCTAGGCTTCTGGGGAAAGGCGGAGCCAGGGTCAGAAGTCAGGTCTGGTAGGCTCCAAAGCCCAAGCCTTTCCACCATATCACCCAGCTTTTAGAGGAGACAAGGCCAAGACTTCTCAGATTGCTCTGCAGAGGCGGCAATTCCCAAACAGGTGTCCAGAAGGAATCAACGACCAGATAGCTCAGTCTCTTCCACAGAGTGGGCTGGAGCCAAGAGATGAAGGAGGCAAGGTCCCCATGGGGTTACACTGCCACCTCGTGGCCGTCTGAGGACAGCACATGAGTCCTGAGTTTTGCCACTTTCAACTTACTTGAATATACCAGAAAAAAAGTTTTACTTTACTTTCCTATGTTCTGGAAGGAGTAGGAAGAGCCTAATTTCATTTGTATGTAATTCAATTCAACAAGCATATACTGAGCTCCTACTATGGGCCATGCATTGTGCCAAATATCAAGACTAGAGGAGTCCGCATCTGAAAGCACTTAGGCCAGTGTGGTGTGGAAGAAGACATCAGGGAAGACACAGAAAATGCTCATAATCTGGTGAGGTCATGTGCTGTAAGAGTGCTACATTCAAAGGATTCGGAGCAAGTTTCCAGAGTGGCCAAGCAGGGAAAACCTCTATCGCCCCCTACAGGCACACAGGAATTGAGGCCCAAAAAGAGGAAGAACTAAAATTGTCAAATGTACTCAAAGGTACCCTATGGCTGTGAATTTACAATCAGGAGAGACTTGGGTTCCCATTTGGAATTTGTCAATTTCTGGCTGCACAGCCTCAGAGAGGTCATTACCTTTCTGAGCCTGTGCCACTTTGATAAGGGGGATAATACCTGCCTGCCTACCCTCCCCCTTATAGCACCACTGTGTCTAGTGAAAGAATGCCTCTAAAAGTACTTTATTATTAGAAAGGCACTCATCAGTGTCAACCAGCAGCATTAGTGCCACAGCACAGGAAACCCCTCCATCAACATCAAGTTGAGCCTGGAGTGTGCCAACACAACCAGTCCAAGTCACGGGCAAGACTGTAAGCTGGATTTCTGTTGTCATCCAGTAACTACAGTCAAAGCATCAGACAGATCCCTGCTCTCACCAATCAGAGATGTGTCCCAAGTCCCAAACCCAAGTGCACAGCCCTCGGCACCCCCTGTACTCAGAGTGCTCACTCACTGCAAGTTCTGCTGTTTCCACCCTAGATCCCTTAGAATGCGTGGCACTAGACAAAAGAAAATTTGCAATAAGAAAGGTTGGGTTCACACTGCACTTCCAGACTTGCACAAATTCTTCACCTGTTTGAGGAGACAGACTCACACAGTACAGGGAACTTGGGCTTTAGAAACACATGCATTTTGAATCCCAGTCTGTACTTCCTGGCTCGTGTCAATCAAGCCAATCTACCTTTCTTTTATTATTATTATTATTATTACTATTATTATTACTATTTCTTTCAGAGAGACAGTCTCACTCTGTCATCCAGGCTGGAGAGCAGTGATACAATCAAAGCTCACTGTAACCACCAACTCCTGAACTCAAGCAATCCTCCCATATCAGCTCCCAAGTAACTAGGATTGCAGGTATAAGCCAATCTGCCTTTCTGAAAAGTTTCCTCATTTGTAAAACTGGACTCAATTCATAAAATATCTTTGAAGGTGCTTCAGAAACTCTACACAGGGTTCTTTTCACTTTTAAGAAAGTTACTATTTTGTATATTTATGCCTTATCTCCCCAACTTGAGTTTCTAAAGGGCAATATCTAATTCAATTTCTGGTTAATCCTCCCCTCTTCCTTCCCTTACCCAAGGCTTAGGAATCTCTGAGCCAACAACCCTATTGCTTCTTCTCCCTACTCAACTCTTTCCCACAGTGGGCCTTTCTCCCAAATGCCTGGTAGAGCTGCAAACAGGTCTATCGTCTCTATCCTGAAGTAGATCGGAGAGTAGTATTTTTAATTTATCAGAGAACAGTAAGAATTTCCCATGAAGAATGGTACTGACATCCATCCAGGCACATATTTATCATAAATTCCTAACTGGATATAAAAAAATCAACCCAAGCAATGAAAGCAAGACTCAAATCAGTCAGCAGGCTGGCTGACGTCATGGGGGCAGAGCCCTGAAAAGCCAAAGCGGCTTTGTAGACAAGTGTGGCACGCAGAAAGTCTGGAGAGAGGAAACCAAGAATGTGCTAATCTGGAGTTCAGGGCTAAGTAAAGAACAGCGGGGGAGGTGGCCTGGCGCTGCAAACCAGAAAGGAGATAGAGAAAGAAAGTTGGATTCCTAGGGCACTGCCAGAGGCCACCAGCAGAGTGAGGCGACAAGTCCAAGCAGAAGTCAAGGCTTCTGCTCTTCTGGCAGGGATGCGGGCAGTGGAGGCCAACAGTCCCCAGACCACAGCTCTGAGGGCCAGAGACTGGAAGAAAGAAGGGTCTTCTCACTAGAAAGCTGCAATCTTTTAGACAAGGTATGCCTGGGAAGGATTGTGAAATATTTCGAGCCCATGCTAAGCCTGGATCCAATATTGACTTACCTCAGCCCCATGCAGTTTGTGCCTGAAACTCTCTTGCACTGTAGAAAAGGTTAGCTATTGCGTGAGCTAGACTGCAGTGCAAGAGGCAAGGCACCTTGCCAACTGTGGCAGGAGTCGGGGACCTGGCCACAGAGCCCACTTCCTAGAGGGAACCTCTCAAGGGGTGGCAGTGAGGGAGATGCAGGAGCTGCCCAAATATGGTTCTGTACTTCTCTGTCTCTGCCAGAAGTTAGGACAGGACCCTTCCTACAATTCATGGTCCCCCTTTTCTCCTGACCACAAGACCTGCCATCATGGAGCCATATGAAGAGCCAGGAATAGTCAGCATTCTAACCTAGATGAGCCAGAGAAAAGGAAAGAAATAGGGCAACCAGGGCCTGAGGCGCTTCTCACCAACATGGTAGATGTGAGGATACTACTGGGGAGGAGCCACTTCACAAGCTCTACTACTTACTAGCTGTGTGAACTTGGGAAAGTGTTTAACCCCTTTGTGCCTCAGTTTCTTTATCTGTTAAGTAGGATAGTTATAGTCCCTACAGCAAGGAGTTGCTATATTAAATGAGTTAATACATTTACCCTCTGTTAATTACTGGGAATGGTGCTTGGTATACAGTAAGCACTGCATTTGCATTTGCTATTATTATTCTGCTCCCTATTCCCCATGTGCTAGAGGTCCCACTGGGGTCAGGCAGCTGGGATTCCATCACACTCCTTTCACTTAAGATGTTATTAATAGCTCTAGGCACTGGGTGGAGGGGTACCCCAGGACACGGGGAGGAAAGCAGGCTTTGGCATCCCAGCCCTGCACTCTCCCCCGGCCTTGCCACCTAAGCTGGACAGCTGGGGGGGAGGGTGCACAAGTAATGAGAGAAGGAAGACGTCCCTTCCCAAGACAGATTCTGAGTCAGCGCCAAGAGTGATGCAAAAGTCTGATTCAGGCACCCAGTGTGTTGTCAGTATGTGATGCGTGTTGTCAAACAAGACCTCCTCCGCACTCCCAGGAGGCAACTGGGGGTCTGGGGAAAAGCTCCATGTATCTCACACCAGCCCACCATGCCTTGGGGCCAGGGTCACCCACCCTTCTCCCTGGACCACAGATGTCTCATATGCACCACATGGAGGACGGCTGACCCAAGTGCTCTGCAGGGTGAGAAGGAAAGAGGAGGACCTGGGAGGGCAGCTGCTGTGGGCCCAACCTCCTACACAGTGCTCCAGCAGGCAGAGCTGAGGGGACACTGGGAGTGCTCTGTGCTAAAAGGCTGGTGAGCACAGTGCACCCTTGAACAACCCAGGCCTGAAGGCACAAGCCCCCCCATATGTGAATTTTCTTCTACCTCTGCTATCCTGAGACCACAAGACTAACCCCTTCTCTTCCTCCTCCTCCTCAGCCTACTCAACATGACTTTCTTAATAACATTTTCTTTTTCCTAGCTTACTTTATTGAAAGAATACAGTAGTTGATACATATAAAATATAAATATGTGTTAATCAATTGTTTATGTTATCAGTAAGGCTTTTGGTCATCAGTAGGTATTAGTAGTTTTTACACAGTAAAAAGTTATAATGTTCAAGGATCAACTGTACTTCAAACAGATCATCTGACTCATCTTATGCTCACTCTGGGAGGAAACATCCTATTTTATACATGAAAAAACTCTTTATTGAGACATTAGTCCCAAGCCTTTCAGCCAGTTGTCCTTGGCAGGGCTGGAATTTGAATCCTGCTCTTGCTGCTCCTAAAGTCCTCCTTCCACTACCCCAAGGTAAGGCAGACTACAAAATCTACCCAGGACTGTCCATAACATCAAGGGTCAGAAATAGAGTCTGAAAATGCCTTATAAATCCTTTTGATGTTAAAATTCCACTTTTAGAATATTACCCTGGGGTACTAATCATAGATGTAGCTTTGAGAATATACACATCCCAAGAGTTATCTACCTTTACTATAGGTGGCTAACAAACTTCATGACCAGAAATAAGTAATAGAGATTGCATTTTTAAAAAGTGAGTTTCTCAGTTGTGCACAGTGGTTCATGCCTATAATCCCAACACTTTGGAGGGCTGCTTGAGGCCAGTAGTTCAAGACAAGACTGAGCAACATAGCAAGACCCTTGTCACTATTATTAAAAAATAACAGTTAAAAAACTAAAGCCGGGGGCGGTGGCTCATGCCTGTTATCCCAGCACTTTGGGAGGTGGAGGCGAAAGCATTGCCTGAGCCCACGGGTTCAAGACCAGCCTGGGTAAATTGGTGAGACCTTGTCTATACAATAAATCAAAAAATTAGCTGTTTGTGGTGGCGTGCACCTGTAGTTCCAGCTACTTGATGGCTGAGGTGGAAGGATCACCTGAGCCCAGCAGGCCGAGGCTGCTGTGACCATGAGTGTGCCACTGCACTCCAGCCTGGGTGACAGAGTGAAACTCCCATTCAAAAATAAAAATTAAAAAAAACTAAAGTGAGTTTATCTATCTATTCAATGTATAGTCATTAAAATGGTGCTTCAGACTAATACTAATGGAGAAATGGATTCCTAAGTGTCTATTAGATTGTCAGTCACTATCATTGTCATTGTCTAGGATAGTACTCTATTTTTTTCTTTTGTAGCACAAATCCCAATTTGTAGTTTCATTAAATGTAGTTATCAGAACATATCTGATAGTAAGTGAAAAGCCAACTTACAAACCCTTATGTACAGTATAAATCCACTTTTATATATGTATTCACTTACATCTATAAATAACTGTATCTATCTATATACATATACACACATATAAAAAACAGTAAAGGACCAGATGCAGTGGCTCACGCCTATAATCCCAGTACTTTGGAGGCTGAGGCAAGAGAACTGCTTGAGCCCAGGAGTTTGACACCAGCGTAGGCAACACAGCAAGATCTTGTCTCTACAAAAATTGTTTAAAAATTAGCCAGGCATGGTGGCATGTGCATGTAGTCCCAGCTACTCAAGAGGCTGAGATGGAAGGATAGCCTGAGTCCAGAAGGTCGAGGTGGCAGTGAGTCGTACTGCAGCCTGGGTGACAGAGTGAGATAGGAAGGAAGGGAGTGAAGGAAGGAAGAAGGGAGGGAAGACAGTGAAGGCATTAATACCCAGTAAATAATAGTAATTATCTCTGAAAGACAGACTCACAGGCGATTTAATTTTATCTTATCTTTGTTTTCCAGGTGGTTTACAATTAATAGATGTTGGCCGGGCACAGTGGCTCACGTCTATAATGCCAGCACTTTGGGAGGCTGAGGTGAGAGGATTGCCTGAGCCCATGGGTTTGGGACCAGACTGGACAACTTGGCAAGACAAGACCCCCATCTCTACAATAAATCAAAAAATTAGCCAGGCGTGGTGGCACGTGCCTGTAGTTCCAGTCACTTGGAAGGCTGAGGTAGAAGGATTGCCTGAGCCCAGCAGGTTGAGGTTGCAGTGGCCAGGAGTGCGCCACTGCTCTCCAGCCTGGGCAACAGAGTGATACTCCAACTCAAAAAAAGAAAAAATTAATAGATGTTAATGTTTAAAGAACCAAAGGAGCTTAGCTCTCCAAATTGTAATCAGAGGGCAGGGAGCAGATGTGAGCCAGGGAACAGATGCCTGGGGCTTCCAGACAGCTCTGCCAGGCGGCAGATCTGTGTCACCACAGAGGGGCACAGGAAGGAAGCACACATTAATGGACTCCATTCTCACAGAAAGTCATCACTCAGCAAAACCTCAGAATGCCCAGCAAGTGCCACACAATGGTTTAGAGGATGCAAAGGATGTAATGGAGAACATGACAAATAAGTCCTGTGCCTGTGCCTTATATATGTATTCACTTAACATATAATGGAACTTAACATTTTAGTGCAGGAGGTACACAACAAACAAGTTCAAAGAAAATTGTCTTAATTAAACACTGTGGTTTGTGCTGCAAAGGAAAAAAATAGAATGCTGCCACAAAAGCAGCAATGATGAGGGAGAATCTCTTTCATTTCCCAGAATTACAGAGAGCTGCTTATGGGCTGGAGACAGATATCACACTTCTTATCTAGTCCAGCCTGGGAATACAAGAGACGGCACACAGACAAATCTTGGCTGAACTACTGATTTTCCTCTATGTCTATGGGGAGAAGAGAGTATGTTCTCCTTCCAGAACCTCTGCAAATCTTAATAAGGAGTGACTAATTGTTCTCCCCTAGAATCCTGATCTAAACGTAAATCTTAACAAATTTTTAAAAGCTTTAGAAGGTTGATGAGAAAAAGGATAGACAGAAGTGCCACACAGACCCCTTCTTATTACTGTACACATTCCCAAACATTTGGTTAAGTGCTGTCAAAGCAATTCTCTAGTTGTTACTGACGTTCATATCACTACCCAAAACAAAGCTAAAACTTACCATGGGGAATATCAATACCAAAAACATTAAAACAACCGCACCATAATGACCAGAGGATGGAACCTGCCTCCAATAAGGGTGACGGTCCCTGTCATCCCCGACTCGCCCATCACAGGGCAGTCACAAAAGATGGAGGTTCAACAAAAAGTCAGGCTTAAAAATCACACTGTAAATCACACCTTTTCAAAATACTTGCAGCACATGATGGATAAAAGGCTAACTTAACTCTGGCAAATCAATTGTAAAAGATTAACAACCTAATATAAAATGGCCAAAGGAGAAGAACAGGCAGTTCAAAGAAAAAGAAACACAGATGGCCAAATGAAACATGCTCAGTATAACTCATTAAAAGAGAAATGTTTATAAAAACAATGCCAGTAATTTCATCAGACTGGCAATTTTATTTATTTATATATTTTTTGAGTTGGAGTCTCACTCCTTTGTCCAGGCTGGAGTGCAGTGGCACGCATGCTCACGGCCACCCCAGTGTCAACCTACTGGGCTCCGGCGATCCTTCCGCCTCAGCCTTCCAAGTAGCCAGGACTACAGATGCACGCTACCACGTGCACGCTACCACGCGTGGCCATTTTTTATTTTATTGTAGAGACAAGGTCCTGCCAAGTTGCCTAAGCTGGTCTCGAACCCACAGGCTTAGGCAATCCACATGCCTCGGGCGCCCAAAGTGCTGGGATTATAGGCTGAGCCGCCAAGCCTGGCCTCTGGCAAAATTTTTTAATGTTTGACTGAAACAAAGCTCCTGGGTTTATGCAAAGATTTGGGGAGAAAAGGTACTCTCATATATTCACTTGGTACAGAGATAAACTAGCATCTTTTTAGAGAAATGTGGCCATATCTATCAAAATTGTAAATATCAACCTGGATCCAGTAATGATCCAGTAGGAAACCATCCTACAAATTACATTCATAAAGGATTTTAATAGTACAAACTGGTAACAACCTAAGTGTCTACCAATATGGGGCTGGTTAGATAAATGACAGCAAATCCATACAACAGAATAATGTGCAGCCTCGTAAAAGAAGGAAACAGCTCCTCATCCATGGCAAAAGAGAGGACGGGCGGTTATTCCATGGGAAGGCAGACAAGGAACAAGACAATACTTTGGCTTTCTCTTTAATGTTCTAATTTTTTTTAACAGAACTGCATTCACGTTACTTAAGTAATTTTCACAATATATTCATAAACACAAAGAAGCAAGTACACCAGAATGATAATTAATGACTAACTGTAAATTTATGTGACATTTACTTCTTTTGTGCTTTTTAAAATAACCAAAAATATGGGTGACATTTTCTTCTTTTGTGCTTTTTAAAATAACCAAAAATAAAAAAGGAAAATACTGAACCAAACATATAGTATAATCCCCTTTGTGTGGCTTTGCTGCTGCTGCTGTTGCTTTTTAAGGAACAGGAAATAAGATATATGAATTTACAGATACTTAAAACTGTTTCTGGAGCAGTTTATCAAACATTTTTGAAAAGGGAGCAGTGTAGACTATGAAGGAGTAGGTACTAGTGGAATGTGTATTCTTTTTCTTTTCATTTTATAACTTTAAGTATTGTTTGAAGCTTTACCATCTGCATGATTTTTTTTTCTTTTTTTTTTGAGTTGAAGTCTCACTCTGTCGCCCAGGCTGGAGGGCAGTGGCACGCTCCTGGCCACCGCAGCCTCGACCTCCTGGGCTCCAGCAATCCTTTCACCTCAGCCTTCCAAGTAGCTGGAACTACAGGTGCACACTACCATGCCCAGCTAATTTTTTGATTTATTGTAGAGATGAGGTCTCGCCAAGTTACCCAGGCGGTTCGCGAACTGGCAGACTCAGGCAATCCACTCACCTCAGCCTTCCAAAGCACAGGATTACAGGCTGAGCCACTGAGCCCAGATAATTTTTAATTAAATCAAAGCATTTGGGTTCTGAGGTGCAGTATGCCTCAAGGTCTTATAATTGAACCCCTGGCCTGAAATGGTGACATAGTTAGGTATACCCCTAGTACAAGCCCCCCTTCCTGCTAGAGAGGGAGGTGAGACGTGGGATCTCACACTGGCTACAGGAGGAAAAGGGGCCTCATGCAACCACACTTGATGAGAAGGCCTGGTATATGTTCCCATAGGATGTAACCAAAAGATGTGACAAATGAGCTGAGGCCTCAAACTACTGCTGCCAGCCACTTCTGACTTACATGGAAATGTACACTGCACACAGCAAGCATGTCAACCACCCAGGAGTCTTGGGTAGGAAACTAAAACACAGATGTTTCTGTTTCTTCCAGCAGATGGTTATGACTTTGAAAGAGAAAGAGGAATTTTCATGTATACCGCATTGACCATGTGCCAGGTGTACTTGGTGTACAAAAAATATTGCTATATTTAGACCTCCTATCAACCCTATAGAACAGGTCAGTTGCCAACTCCACTGTACAGGTGTGGCCTAGCGCAAGAGAAGAAACTTGCGCTAGGCCACAGAATAATGAGTAATAAAGCCAGGATCCAGACCCAATTCAGACTCTAACTTCCAGGCTCTTTTTTTTATGTCAAAGAAAGCTTAACAAATAAACCCTAAACTGCTAATATTAAGTTACTGTTGATCTATCATGTCCCTCCTAAATATCTTCCATCCTGTCCTATTTATTTCTGCATCAGGGTCAGCGCAGAGCCTAGTGCAAGAGAAACACAATAAACGCTGATTCAATGGGCAGACTCTACATATCAGAACAACTCTACAAGTTACAGCTTACAACAAGATATAAGGCATCTCTCTAGGATACAAGGTAGACAGACGGTGGTAGGAAGGAAAGACACTAAACAATCTAAGTTGGCTTTAAGCTTAAATCCAAAGGAAGAAAAATACAATGTTCTTTGTAGTATCTAGGTATGACTTTTAAAAATCCAGTTTGTCCAGAGATGGATAAACTATCAAGAGAAATTAAGACAGAGGAGGTCAGGAACACTAATTCTGGCCTAAGTATTCTCCATCAATTTGACCCTGTACAACTGCCAAATAAAATTTAAAATTTTAATTTGAAGTGACAAATACAATCTCATCTTCATCATTCCAATTTAGTGGAATGAGATTCATGGCAATGTACACCTTAATCAACAGATCTAATAGGAGGTAGAAGGGAGTTGAGAGAGAAAGTGGAAGGAAAGAAGGGTCCTAAAAATCTAGAGGGCAGTACACACGCACACACCACCCTTTTACACAATTCCACATGCCTAAGACTAGAGAACAGCCAGGTGAGAAGAAAAAAGAACCAAAAGATAAATAAGTATCATGGTAACATATGGGAGAATACATGGTCAGGGAGAAGATGGAAACAGTTACTTGCTACACAATTAGGAAAAAATGGTCCAGATGCAAGATAGAGTTCAAGTCACCTAACACAAACACAAGGTCCCCTGTGAGAAAAAGGCTAAGTCTTCTCCTAAGAGAGGGACACCTGATCAATTCTCATTTTACCTTACTAAGGATATCACTTCTCTCTCAGCAGAAGATACAAGGAAGGAAACTATTACCCTGAAATTACTTCTGACCAGGAAGAAAAATCTAGTAAATATGGGTTTTTTGTTTTGTTTTGTTTTAAACTCTGGGCAAAAACAACCATACCAAGAATACCACATTGGGAGGAAATAACCTTGTCAATCTAGATAAAAGAGGGAAGAAAAAAAAACTGGAGACAAAAACAATCATTTAGCCTAGACTTCAAGAAAATCTGTATTTAGATGTTGAGACAAAGGAGCAGTATGGCCAGAAATCCCAAAAAGGAATGCATTTTATAAACTATGGGCTGAGTCTCTAACAAGTGAATTCTGACCATCTAAAACACAATAATCCCCTGAAGAAACCAGGAAGAGGCAGTCACAGATGATAGAAGTGCTGATGAGCTCAGATATTAAAAGAGGTGCCCCAAAACACAAGCGACTGTCCAAGAGTGGTGTGGGTTTACAAAACAGAAGAAGCAGAGTTTGTGAAAATGCAAGAGCTACCAGAAGCATGTCTTAAAACTACATCCATAGCTCTAAGAACCAGGGAGGAAGTGGGCCCTTGATGGGGACAGAAGCTCTAATATACAAAAATGACAGAGAATAGGGGAATATTCCTCTCCAGTATGTTCCATTCTTTCTATCAAAGAAAATGCTCTTTACACCAAGCTAAACATTTACACACACACACACACACCCCCTCTCTCAAGGGAAACCTCAAATTCAAACTAGACCAAGAACTAACTTACAGTCACCCAACTATGACTGAATTAAAAGATCCCGATCTTAGAAGAACCACATTCTAGGATGCAGAAGGAAAGTACAAGCTGCTTCCAGAACCACTGTTGGTAATGGTTCAGGAGCTGAGGGGAAGAGGAGGTGGGCACTACTCTGCTTTCTGGCAGCACAGATTCTCTCTGTACCCACAGTGCTCCAGGCACCAGACTACCTGGGGCTTCAAGGGTTCACAGGCCAGCCAGGAGGAAAAAAGAAACAATATATAAACAAAACTGTTAACAAATGTGACAACCAAGAGGATATAAGGAATTGGCTTGGCATTTTTGTTTGTTTGAAGGGAAAAGAATAAATAGGATAAACCGCCCAATGTAACACCTGCCTCTGATAAAACTCGAAAACAGATCCTAAACTGGACCATCACAGTACAGCCTGGGCTCCCTGAGAAGTCATGCAAACTAGTATCATTTCCTTTTTAGCAGAGTTACTAAATTATAGACTAAAGGAATGCCAGACACAGGAGCCTTGACTTCTATAAAGTATATGCAAAGCCTCCTGCCAGACCTTTGAGATGACAAAGAGGGAATGAGATGACAAAGCATTTAGATAGTACTTTCAGATGTTATAAATTACCAATAATAAAGTGTTGTTTAATGGATCTAGGACAGGCTGCTGAACAGGCACCAAACTGAACTCACTGCCCCCTTGAATTTGCTCCCGGATCTCAGTAAATGGCAATGACATCACCATCTAGTTGGGCTCCCAAATATAAATCTTGAAGTACTCATCCTCACCCTCTCTCCCTCCCTCCCCCACAGAACCAATATGATTTTGTCTAGAAAGATCTCCCAAATCATTTTCCCTTTTCCGGCCTTGCTGCCACTTGCTGAGTTGGAGCCCTCTTTTCTCTGGCATGTTTTTTAACTGGTTTCTAGATGGAGACTTACTCTGTTCCAATACATCCCAGGTCCCATGCTGACAGATAAACTGAAGCAGGACACTTTCTTTCTTAAACATCCCCACTGGCTAACAGGATATGATCCAAATTCCTTAACTCAGTCTTTCCTAGCTCCTACCACATCCTCTTCACCCTCACCTCCAAACACATCCCCTTGACTTAAGCTACATTGAACTTCACAACCTCAGATAAGCCATGCCTTTTCATGACTTCATGTCTTTGCATCCTTCAAGAAAGAGTGTGATGTCACCTCTTCTATGAAGCCTCAGACCACTTCCAGGCTGAATTAGCCCCTCTTCCTCTTTGTTCCCATAAGATTCTTGTTAAACTCCTACTGCAGCACTCACTGGGGTTATTTACAAAACTGTTCCTCCTCCCATGTACTTGCTGGAGGCTGGGACAATGTCTTACTCATCTTTTTATTCCAAATGCTAAGCCCGATACATGGCATTCAGGAGGTACTCAATAAATATTCTCTTATTGACTAAACCCAGAGAACACTTCCAGTGACAAGGAATGCTGTCCTTGGCTTTGCCTGGGATTTTACCAAAAAGCTGACTGACAACATAGTAGACATCAAGCTTATCAAACTTGCAAGTGACCAAAAGGGGGAGGGAGAACAGCCAGTGTGCTAGGTAGCAGATTTTTAAAATTCAATAGGAGAAAATGTGGGCCAAAACTAACCAAAAAATAATCTACAGTAGCACAAAAGAGACTTTTCTCCAGTCACATTCATGTAATATGAGTAAGAGCAAAGACTTTAAAGCCAAGCTGCCTAGGGGGAGTCCTAGTTCCTCCATTAACTGCCTGTAGAACCTTGGGCACATTTCCTAACCTTACACTTCCAGTTTCCTTCACTGTAATACAACAGTAATAATAGTGTCTACCTCATAGGATTGTTATTTAGTTAATAATAATAACATAATTGCACTTAGAATTGTGCCTAGCTCAATAAACTCTTTTATTATGTGTTGTTGCTAAAGGTTGCTTCTAAGAATAGGGAAGAGAAGGTGTAAAACATTGTGGTTAAAAGCAAGGACTCTAAAATTAGACTGTCCCAGCCTCCAACATCAGCTGTAAGCTTAGTAGCTGCCTGAACTTAACAAGTAATTTCACGTTCTAAATCTCCACTGTCCTCATCCATTAAATGGGGCTTATGATAATATCTGTCAAAAGTGTTCACTTAACATTTTCTCTTGTTGGAAGAGAAATGAAAATAAACTAAGTATCTATTAATAGAAAACTGGTACAATAAATTATGATATAGCAATACCATAAAAAATATGCAATTATCAAGAAAAACGATTAGCCAGGTGTGGTAGCGTGCACCTGTAGTTCCGGCTACTTGGAAGGCTGAGGTGGAAGGATTGCCGGGGCCCAGCAAATTGAGGCTGCGGTGGCCGGGAGCGTGCCACTGCACTCCAACCTGGGCAACAAAGTGAAACTCCGACTCAAAAAAAAAAAGAAAGAAAGAAAAATGAGGTAGATATTAGATATACTAAAATAAAAAGTTCTTCAAAAAGGCATTCTTTCATGAAAAAAGCAAGTTGCAATTTGGTATATATCATCCGATCCCATTTTTGTAAAATATTTTTTAAAAGCAAATGGGGGTGTGTGTGTGTGTGTGTGTGTGTGTGTGTGTCTGTGTGTCCACCCACATTTTTGTAATATAGCAGCTCTTGCTTTGCACAGTAATGTGAACCATAAAAATGACTGTGCAAAGCACTCTTAAACACTATGAGAAAATGTATAATTGTTCCATGACCTTTAAAAATTTCTTCATTCTGTATTCAGAAGTCAAAAACAAACAAAAAAGTCTGTAAAAACATTAAACATTCTCTTACTGTCAAGTTATAAATGAATGAGGAAATGAAAAAATAGTAAAACTGAAATTTATTTTGTATACTATAATTTAAAACACTGGAATCACTGAGAGTTTATTTCCTTGTTAAAAACAAACAAAAACTTACCCAGAATATTATGAACAGTGCTTGCCTTCTTGCTGTTTAGCACACAATATGGATGAGTATCTTTTCCGTGCCTTTGCAAACTATCATACACCTTTTCTAAGTTTGGATCAGTTTCTAACATTTGATCCATTGCATGTTCAATGTTGTGAAACAACTCCAATGGTGTCTTTAATGTGAAGTTTTTTTCCAGTATCACCTCATCTGAGACTTCTTCATCAAAACCACTTTCTCCATTTATATTGACATGATGCATTCACTGAGTTCCCGTGGCTGCATGTGTGGAGTCCTGACCGACAGCAGTGTCAACATCCCCACAGTCAGCTATTTATTCTACAATTCTATTACGTTTGGCTTGAAATTTCACTTCCGACATTACTACATTTCATTTCTCTGCTGAAATTTCATCTTTGTTGGCCAATTCCTCCAACAATTGTCCATTTTTGTAAAATGTCACATGAGTGTCTCACTAGGAGACAGGGAGGCAACATGGCTACACACTTTCCTGTCTGCTTGTGAAGTGAACAGATGGGCAGTGACCGATCACTAAAGAAGGAACATGATTGGTCAATGACCATAACGAGCATCTGTTATGTACACAGTGGTCTGTGGATTGAAGAGCTAACAGCAAAGTTTGTACTCTATGCAATTACTCATAATATGCCATGGCAACTGAAATTTGAGCCACGTTGTTGGGAACTGATGTTATTTAACTAATCCACGGTAACTGAAATTCATGCCGATTAGAACCATGAAAAGTGAGGAGTGTCTGGATAAAGAACAATCTGGAAGTATATACAATAGAAAAGCTTACAGTGACTCCCCTTTAGGAAAAGCTGTATTATTTAAACTTGTTCTCAGTGACTAGGTTCTACACCCTGGGAATAGCTCTAAACCTGGCATGATTTTGCCCCCCAGGGAACATTTGGCAATGTCTGAAGACATGTTTGACTGTCACAATTTGGGGGAATGAGTAGATAGTTGCAAGTGGCATCTAGTGAGTAGATACCAGGGATGCCGCTAATTCCTACAAAGCACAGGACAATCCTCCACAACAAAGACTTACCTAGTCCAAAAGGTCAATAGAGCCAAAGCTAAGTAATCCTGTTTTAAATCAAGAAATTTTTATTAAGTTAATTTTAATACCTTTCTCCTCTGGTGGTGGCAAAGGTTAAATGAGACAATGGAAGTAGAAAGTACACAATAAATGCAATTATTATCAGAGGCTCTCCATGACTTCAAGCTGAATGAATATCTTAATTCGACCTAAGATTCATGGTATTTTAACAAACATTAACCCAACCCAACTGATCTGATGCCATGATGTGGGTCCAAAAAGTTAATATTGCCCTCAGATTACTGACAGAGCAAGTACCTAGATCAAGACAAGGATCCACATTTAACCACACTCTGTACTTCTCACATATCTAAACACCACAACTAGACCACATCTATTAATAAAATCCAGCACTCAGTTCTGGGCAACACACTTGAAAAAGAGTATTAAACTTCCAAAGGAGGACAGCCAGGATATAAAAGATTTGAGAACCATGACACATGTAACAGTTTAATAAACTAGGGCGATTACCTGTAGAAGAGAAACCATGAAAGAGCAGTAGAGGGACTGGATGTGATAACAGTCCAAAAATTATCTATTAAGGATGTCTC
Source organism: Carlito syrichta (assembly GCF_000164805.1). Classification (NCBI taxonomy): domain Eukaryota; kingdom Metazoa; phylum Chordata; class Mammalia; order Primates; family Tarsiidae; genus Carlito; species Carlito syrichta. Next base: position 184,966 of record NW_007246026.1, read on the forward strand.
AGAAAAGGGGCTAAATTAGACTTGGTGCATATGGTTCCTCAAGGGAGAAATTACAGAACTATCCTACAATAAGAGTCTTGTAAGGTAGTAAATTGCCCATACCTGGAAACATTCAAGTAGAGGCGGGCTCTGAAAGGGAATTCTGCATTGGATAAGAGACCAATCTAGATGAGCAATAGGCATTTTCTGATCCTCACATTCTTGGGTACAGAGTACAATGAGAGGGCAGGGCAGAAAGTCAGATAGGAATAAGAAGTAACAGCCTTCTATAACTTAGCAATCATACGCCTAGGTGTTTACCCAAGAGAAATGAAAACATTATGTTCACAAAAAGACTTGTGCAAGAATGTTCACAGGAGTTTTATTCAGCACAATCACAAACTGGAAACAACCCAATGTCCATCAACAGAAGAATGGACAAGTAAATTATATTATATGTATACGATGGAATACGACTTAGCATAAAAGGAACAAACTACAGATACATGCCACCATGTAGATGAAACACACACAAAAGAGTTCATGCTGATTATCCTATTTATATGAGGTTCCAGAACAGGCAAAACTAATCTACAATGAAAAAACATCAGAACTGTGATTACCTGAAAGGTAAGGAGGATGATTGGGCAGGAGCACAAGGGAACTTAATAGGTAATGGAACTTTTTATTCTGTATGTTGACAGAGATTTGGGTTGCAAAGATGGAAGCATTTATCAAGACTCATGAAATGATACTTTAAGAGTTGTGCATTTCACTATTACATAAATTTTATCACCAAAAACCAAAACAAATGCATGAACAAATATTAAATGCTAATTAATGCCTATGTATGCTGAAATGTTTGGGGGCAAAGTGCGCTGACGTCTGCAACTTACTGTGAAATGCATTCCCAAAATAACTGGTAAATGGATAGAGAGATTGCAAAATGTAAAGAGATGTGATAAAACAAGTATAATAAAAGGCTAATGGTAGAACTTGGTGGTTGGGTATAAGAGTGTTCATTGCACAATTCTTTCAAGTTTGCTGAACATCTGAAATGTTCATAAAAGGTTGTGGCAAGGAGGAAGTAACTGCCAGTAGGGAGCACCACAAGGGAAACAAGAGGTTGCTGGGGGATCACAGGAGGGGAGCGCAAGGGGAAGAAGAGGGCTGGTTTCAGCCAACTCAGGGCCTCTCAAGGGCAAAATTGCAAAAGGTCAGGCTGACCTGGGAACAGGCAATCTTAGCCAAGAGCAATCTTAGCACATATAAGGTTGGCAATCAGACCTTTACTGTCGTAAATTCTTGTTCCTATGGGACCAGTTCCATCATTATTGGACTGTGTGGTAAGGGCAAGTTCCTGTCCCTCTCTGGCCTTGGTTAAAGGGCTCAAGTACAATGAAGGATTGGTTTAAAGGATTCTTCTGTGCTCTCCAGCTCTGACATTTTACTATTCACAGCATCTGTGGAAACCACTTTTCTAGACAGAAACCAAAGAATGCAGAGATGCAATCACAGCTTCACCAAGCTCCAGGTGGTTTCATACAGGCACGAGGCAGAGAATGGTCTTATATCAATGTGTCCTCAGAGAAAGGACCTAGGTACAAGCAGCTCTCAATTGTCTGCATGTGGATTACCCACTTTGCAGAGTAGCCACAGCAAACACTGAATTAATGAGCAGGAATACCCTCCCTTACCCACCCCCAGTAATCCCCTCACACACCCAGCAGGTTTCTGGGAGTGCAGAATCCAGATCGAGTTTACATCATCCCCACCTTGGTGAGAACTAAGTTGCAGAAGAATTGCAGATATTTACCAAGGTAATGCAGCCAATTGGGGACAACCCAGGACCCTAAAAAGACCATGTGGATTTCCCAGAAAAGCACAGGGGACCCAGGGAACCCCTCCTGGATTTTAGTACTTATAACCAGCTCCTTCTTTCTCTGCCTTTGCCACTCTGGTTTCCAAGGAAACTAGAGTCTAGTGCTTCTGGTGATCTTAAAGAAAAGGAGATGTATGTTTCTCAAACCAAAGACCATTATCTCACAAACCAAAAACAACCTTCTGGCAGAACTTCCTTCCCACCATTCTCCTTGGGGGAGGCGGAGTGAGAAGCAGACTACTCTGAGGTCAAGACCCGGAAATGGGAGCCTGGAGGAAGTCTCTGGCGTGCCTGGCAGTGAGGAAGTCCTGATCCTTCCCTGAAATAGCTATGACCAATCACCTGGGGGAAATCTGGGATCCTCATCATGCAGGACAACAGGACACTTGACCTAGGTCCAGATGTGCCACAGCTACAAGCAGGGCCTTGACAGGAAACAAAGGCCTAGTAAGGATTGAACCTGTGGGAGACAGGAGAGCAAGGGTGCAGTGCCATCCTCTCCCTCAGCCACATGCCTACTACACACCAGCTGGAACCACAAATGTCTGCAGAGTTGATCTGGGTACGGAACGACAGGCAAGGGGAGAACAAGTACAGAGAGCAGTGACAGGAATCGGGCTCAGACACTACCTGCCTTCTAGCCTAGAGGGGCAGCAGATAAATGCTTAGTTCTCACTGCCAGCACTTCTGGACAAGTAAAGCCCCACCCAAGAGTAAGAAAGAATTTCCGTAATGACCAATTTGTCTAGAAGTGGCCTGAATGTCTTCCCAGCAGCAGTGATGCATCCCCAGCTGATGGGGAAGGAGGGAGTCATCCAATGCTCTCCTGCTCCCCAGGCCTTCTCCACCCTTACCCCACATCTACCTCAGTGGGCTCAGAGGTTCCTGGCAAGACCTCCCACTCTGGGGCCGCAGCAAGTCCACAGGGGTCAGAGCTGCTGGTCCCCCCAGAGAGCCTGGAGCCTGGGAGTCTGCAAATACAACCCCAGTTGGTGGCAGTAGCTCATATTCTTGCTTCCCAAATCAAAGGTGGGTCCACCCAGACTTCCTGTTGAGAGGGAGAAAGTAACAGAAGCAGCATCTGCCCTTGTTCCTCTCACATAGGGCAAAGACCACAAAGGGCTCCTCGCCGATCTGAGTGAATGGCCTGTGTGGCTGTGGCTGAGGAAAGGCAGGGAGAAGACCAGAAGAGCTGGGAGATGAAGGATACCTCACCCTCACTCCTGCTGGGGACAGACTAATTCCCATCCCCATGGGAAGGTCAAAAGGGGAAGAGCCGCCTTTGAAAATTAAATGAACAGCCGGGCTCAGTGGCTCAGCCTGTAATCCCACGCTTTGGGAGGCTGAGTTGAGTGGATTGCCTGGGCCAGCAGGTTCAAGACCCACCTGGGCAACTTGACGAGACTTCATCTCTACAATAAATAAAAAAAAATCAGCCGGGCATGGTAGCGCATGCCTGTAATTCTGGTTACTCAGAAGGCTGAGGCGGAAGGATCGCCGGAGCCTAGTGGGTCAGGAGTGGCCACTGCACTCCAGTCTGGGCGACAGAGTGAGACTCCAACTCAAAAAAAATTAAATTAAATTAAATAATAAAATTAAATAAACAAATAAATAAAACAGAGATAGGAAATCCTGGTCCTGCCTTAATTACACTGAAAGTGTATAATCCCCAGGAACAGGGACTGATTCCCACCCCAAATTCCCATTTGTTCCCAGTTGCCAGTTTCCTCAGGAATAACCACAGCCCCACAGCAAAGCAGCGCCAGAAAAATGTTGAGGCCTACAATAGGCTCCAGGAATCCCCAAGGCCTGGGTTTGCTCCAAAGGAGAATCCGACACAGCCTCCTAGGCATTTCTTGGGGAGTCAGTCATCTGCAGGGCCAGTCATTTATATCCACCTCCTACCAAAGGTCTGAAACAATTCTAGCCAGGAGTCTCAAATTTTAAAACTCCACAAACTGGCTCATACCTGTAATCTTTGCACTTTGGAAGGCTAACACTGGAGGACTGTTTGAGCCCAGAAGTTCAAGACCAGCTTGAGGAGCATAGCAAGACCTCATCTCTACAAAAAAATTTTTTTTTTTTAATTATGGCCAGGGGCCGGGCTCGGTGGCTTAGCCTGTAATCCCAGCACTTTAGGAGGCCGAGGCCAGTGGATTGCCTGAGCCCGTAGGTTTGAGACTCACCCAGGCAACTTGGTGAGACCTCATCTCTACAATAAATCAAAAATTAGCCAGGTGTGGTAGTGCATGCCCGTAGTTCTGGCTACTTGGAAGGCTGAGGCAGAAGGATCGCTGGAGCCCAGCAGGTCGAGGCTGCGGTGGCTGGGAGCATGCCACTGCACTCCAGCCTGGGTGAGAGTGAGACTTCAACTCAAAAATAAATAAATAAATTATGGCCAGGTGTGGTGGCATATGCCTGTAGTCCCAGCTACTCAGGGAAGCTGAGGTGGAAGGATCTCCTGAGCTCAGGAGGTCAAGGCTGTGATGAGCCGTGATCATGCACTCCAGCCTGGGCAACAGACCAAGACCCCAATTACAAAAAAAAAAAAGCCCACAAATTTTAATAAATCCAGTTCACAATTCTGAATTCTTCCTTAAATTTAAACCAAAATGCCTTCCTTGGTCTCAGCTCCCCTGGGTAATGGATAGTTAAGTGGCTTTCTCCCTGATCTACCCTCCAGATACCCTTGGGTTGGTAGAGGGGGGAGAAAACACCCAATCCACCTGCTTCTCACTGGTCATCCCCTCAAGGGTCAACACAATCTCCCCCATCAGAAAGGAGAATGCGGAGAGATAAGGGAGCTAAATCTGGGAGCTAAATCTGTAGCAAGCAGTCCCCTTAGAATCACCAGCCCCTCCCTTCTCCAACGGTGGGGAGCTCGAGCTCTCAGCAGCCTCGGCCTCAAGTAGGGGTATCTGCTGACTGCTCAATCACCCCCCATGCTGTAGACTGCTGCTTCCTAGGCATAACAGATGTAGTTGCTATTCAGTGTTTTCAAGCCAGGACAAAAGCTGCTCCAGAAGCATAAAGCCAACAGGGATGCAGAGAGGCCAACTTCAATAGAAGCCACCTGCCAGGGCCCTTCCCTGCCACACCCTCTGGCACACATGCATGCACTCATACATACACCTTTTTCAAATCTCTCCAACTTAGTTTGACCCATAGAGTCAGGTGACTTTTTCTCTAAATCACCGGACAGTTCTCCCAGAGCAGGGAGTTTGTATTGCCACTTCTCAAATAGTATTCTGTAGGATGTTAATAAGTGATAAATAAAAAAGGGGTCCTACAGATGCCAGCAGCACTGGGTTAAACAAAGGTAAACAGATTCTTTTACTGAAGAACTTCTCAGAGCCTTTAATGTGGTAATGGGCATGCACTGCAGAATGTCCCCCAATTCATGTGACCACAGAGCACCTCAGATCTGGTGTCCCACCTGGAGAAAAGGGCAACACCTTCCACTATGTTTACTGAGTCACCTGTACATAGAGCTTCTACCATTTGGAGTATATGAACAATGCCCCTCAATATACTTCCAGGGGACAGATGAACGGACAGGTTAATAAGTGCACACGCACTTGTGGTATACTCATCCTTGTCATTCAGTTCAAGTGGTGATGAAGCTTCTGCAAGGGCCATTAGACATAATATAAAGGGCCTGAACCTCTGCACACCCTCAAGCTAATCTTGGCTGTGGATCATCTGTGCTTATGTCATCAAGGAAAGGGCTTAACCCCCAGATGAGCCAGCTGGTTCTAGTCCCTTTCAAGCCGTCCCCAACTCCAGACCTCACCTACTGTTTTGTACCTGGCTATAAGTGTAACGGGGTGACTGCAGTCAATGCACTGTACACATAGGTGGTCCATAACCACCATAACCGTCACACACAGTCTAGGCGACCTCTGCTAGCAATACCACTAATTACTGCAAAGAAATCTGAAAGGAAAATCAGGAAGGACAACCAAGGGGACCAGCAAGGCACCAACAAAGGGATCCCAAGCATAAATCTCAAAATTTTCCAAAAATCGAGTGCTTTCATATTCAAACTACATATATCAGCCTTTATCTTGATCTGAAAGTAGCACCCCTCCCAACCCCAAAGAAAAACTGTTAGACATACTCCAACTTTGGGTTGGAAAAACATAGCCCATGTACCCTGGGAGTGACTTATGGCCCCTCCAGCACTCTGCTATTTCTGGGGTGGGCTTTTGCTTCATTCATAATGAAGTAGACCCTGAAGAGGAGTCTCCCACTGACATCTGCAGCTAAGCGCAGAAGCAGATCCCCCTCCTCACAACGGGGTTACAGAGTATGTTCAAGTCCCTCACCCTTCACAGGAAGCCTCTGCCTCTTGAGCAAGCTCCCCCTTGTTCTGAAGCCACTGACTGTTCCTGGTATGCATGTTTCTTAGAACACCTTCAGCAGAGATGGAGGCTGTGGTTAGTGTTTGGGTACCATCAAAAGGTTGGGGAATTCCTCACGCTGTGGCTCTGACCTAGAAGGGAGGGGGCCCTGATGTTAGCTCTCCCCTCCCAGCCCCTATAGCATCAGAAGAAAACAGGATGAGATACCACCAGGCATTACTGAACAGTCTCTATCACTGAATACAAGTATGAGCTTCATCACCTCAGGGTAAAGGCCAAAGCCAGGAGTAGAAAAAAACACCAACAACCCTTTCCAGGGAAGCACCTCCCACCTACTCCCCAACCAGGCCCTGCCCTACCCCAGAGAACAGAAACATGAAGGTCCCTTCCCAGTTCCTGCCATCAACTACCCAGGCCCACCCCCTACACTATTCTCTAGGCTGGAGAGAATTCTTGGTTTCCACTCCTTATTCCACTTATCTTTGGAAGTAGCTGCTTCTGAAGCTGACAATTTAATGCTTGATTTTTTAAACTTTATTGTTTAAATACCTGTTTTGCCTCTAGGCAGTCAAGCTTATCAGCTGCTAAGTAGCACTTTCCTCATTGGAGCTTATGAGCCCCAGGCCACTGAGGATAAGAATACTGGTGTGGGAAAAGGGTTCCCGCTTCCCTATGGCAACCTCAGCTGAATCCAAAATAGACAAACATGCAGAAAGCTGATCCCTTTCTGTGGGTATGGTCTGCACCTCTGCTAAATGCTAGGCACTTGGGGACATCAAATGAGAGAGACACAGTCCTTATCCTCAGGGAGCTCAGTGTACAGGCGAGGGCATGGAAGGGGCTGTAATCCAAGTTCATGGCAGTCAAGCAGACAGTAATGAACAGGGGAGAGAGGGAGTTCTGCCTGGAATTGGGAGCAGGGGTAAAATACATTATGAGCCTCGAAGGATAAATATAATTCTACCAGAATGGATACAGAATGAACAAATGGAAGGCCCAAGAGAAGATATGGAAGCAGATGAATGCACAGCAGAGAGGGAGGGAGTGATCTTCTGGAAGGGAGAGGGTAGAAAGGAAGCTAGCTTGAATGCCACATTTAGAAGTTTGAGTTATACACTGAAGGTGAGCTGAAGGTCTCCAAACAGAAATGATGTTTGTGGTCGTATCTGACTGGGAATAAATGGGTGAGTCTCTCAATGCTTCTGAAGCAAACCATTTCAGTGCCCACAAAAAGTGTTAGGCATGCAAAGAAACAGGGGCTCTTCCTTACGGAGCAGGGTACAGAGAGGCAGAGGGTACACATGGCCCATACCAGCCCTTGGGACTCTGCTTCTCAGGCTCCACTGGGATTCAGGTCTTTCCTCCGGCTCTCAGCAAGGCCTAACAATCAGGAGGCTCCTGGAATGATGCTGTGTCTCTCTATCTCCCTAGAGCCATGGCAGATCAAGCACTCTGAACACAAGCCATGATCTGGGTGGCAGGGACTACGCCAGTTTGCTCGAATACCTGCTGAAGACTGAGCGCAGAGATGGAGGTGAGAAGTTCTGCGAGGCTCTGAAAGATGCAATGAGCACCAAAGGACTGCACAAAGTCAGAAACCAAATCCCAGATTCAATAAAAATAGAATTTTAATAGCAGTAACTTTTTTTAATGGTAAGGTTTCCTTGAAAAGGGATAAGCTTTTGGAAGAATTTAAGCATAGGTGTGAGAGACTGGTGGATGCCAGGCCCAGATAATTACATCACTTGGGAGAGCAAGCTAAAAATACACATTCCTGATTACCACCTCTGTAGCGTCTTAGACTCAATAAGATACATTGAATGGTGCCTGGGACTCTGCATCTTGAAAGGCTACTCAAAGTGATTCTGACAATCATCCTTGTTTGGGAGCCACTGGGCTAGAGGACCATCTGTTAGGATGTAGTCCTAAACAAGACAAACTAAATACGTTTTAAGATCCTTTTCTAAATGATTACCTTCGATTTGCTCTCCCACCTGGTCTCAAAACCACTCCTGTGCCCTTCCACAAATCCCCTTCCAGCTCAGATAAATCGTTACCAGGTTGGAGAACGATTATCTCGGAAGCCTGCACTGCCTAAGAGAATGTTGTGTGTTCTATCTGTGCTCCACAATACTGTGGCCATCAGCTGCCTATTGAGCACTTGAAACATTGTTAGCACCATTAAGGTACTGAATTTTTTAAGTTTTATTTAATTTTAATTTCAATAGCTATATATGGCTATTGGACACCACATTGGCCAGTGCAGCCTTCTGTGAAACAGGGCTTCTGGCAATGACTGTGAGATCCAGGCAAACAAGCAAATTCTGGCCCCACCCCCTCTACCACCACCCTCTCAGAGCTCATCTCCAGCCTGGCGAGACCTACCTGATGACAGGGAGATTAAATTCAAAGAAAACAGTAGGAAAGGAGGAGCTTGTATCAGTAGTACCAGAGGCAACAGGTACAGGGAACAAAGAGCCTGAACAAAAACTCTCACCCCCAAAGACTATACACTCTCTTCTGCCCAAAAAGCAATTAACACCAACAGCTGCCACCCTATCCTGAGCAGCTTCCCAGAGCAAGCAGCCCTCATTCTCAGGCATGACCCAGAACATCCCTTAGTTGACTAAAGCTGGAGTCTCAAATCTGTTTTGTACTGAAACTTTAGGCTCTACTGGAATATAGAAATGGGAGGGAGGGAGGGAGGAAAAGAAGAGTTCATTCTACTACTTTTCTAGGTCTCAAAAGTTTTTATCAGGAAAATATATCATCTGTCCATTTCCAAACATGGCTGGATTCTTGTCAAGCTACAGCACACAGGCCAACATAAAACCCGACCAAGTACCCCAGATAAACATATATGGTCTTCCAACCTTGCTTTCTGCCTGACACACACATTTTGGGCCCCTTTTCCCAACACCTGCCTACACACACTCTCAATCTACCAACAAGGTGATTATCTGAACCGAGAAGCAAGTACTGCCTCAACCTTCTGGGAGACCAAATGAGCACACACCAATGTGGCAGCAAGAGGTGCCAGGTGAGTATCAGGAAACACCTGTCATATCTAAACAACTCTCAAGGGAGAGGCGAACAGCAAACCTCCAGGCAGCAGTCAGTGCAGCAGACCTCTCTCCCTGGAGGGCAATGCAGAAGGTGGTTTCTCAAACTTCCCTCAGTGGAGTCACTGACTGCTTCTCTCTTTGGAGACAGAGGCATCCTGCTGCAGTGACACAATCTCTCAGGGGTAAAGGGGACTGCGAGGTGTGGATGGAGGAGGAAGGACAAAAGACAACAGAGGAAATGCATTGTGGGAGAGGGGCAATAACCACCCATCACAGACCAGACACTTTTTCTGAAGTTTACTGAAAGATGGCTTCTCCCCTTCTTACTCCATGAAAGAGAGAGAGAGAGGGGAAGGGAGGAAGGAATGAAGGAAAGAAAGAAACAAAGAAAGAAATTGAGAGGAAAGAAAAACATGTTGCAACTTCCTGTGTCACAGCACATGCCCAGGATAACCAGACCCTATTCATTGCGTCACTTTCCCATCTGCACTAACAGTCAGCTCCATCCTGAGGTCTAACCTCTGCTCCCCCAGCTCCAGAGCTGCAAGTTGCAAGGTTACCTGAGAGTCTCCTGCCCCTCTGCATGTGGCCTGCCCGCTCCTCCACCTAGAAGGCTAAACACAAGAAGGATGCAATTTTTCAGAGCAAGACTGAAGCCCTAGGAGGAGAAATAGGCCTCTGCTACAGCTTCTGCCCAGCCATTTCTTTTTCATTCTTCTCAAGATTCCGGCTTTATGTGATGGTCAGTTAACACTAATCCCAAGCATTTCCTAGTACCAGAAAGATTTCTGGGGAGATAACATCTCTCCCTCTTCAGCCAAACAAAAGATGGGAGCACTCAGTGAGATCCCTCACACCATTTCTTAGAAACCATTCTGCTGGCCATATTGTTGTCCACACCCTCTCCTGGATGTGTCAGAAGTATGCCCATGAAGTGTCTCTGCCCAGGCCAGGCAAATTGATGCCACCCTCTACCCCCTCTCTCCCTGGTGAGCCCATTATGTGTCTCCGTGTCCTATACTGGCCACCCTGTTGCCCTAACTCTGACACCCACCACCAACTCTCTGAACTTCTTCCTTCTGATGTAAAAACCAGGAATTAGACCACAGGAGACAAATGGGAAAGTACATGAAAGGCATCACTTGGATTTTGAGAGGACGTCGTCTTTCATTCATTTTATACACACAGGTGTTCACTCCTACTCTAAGTCATTAAGTTCCCAAAGGACATTTAAGGGGGGCCTACAACTCACTCTTACCATTGTAGCAATTTGCGCAAAATAAGTATTGCATAAATATTTGGTGATAAAGCATAAATTGCTAGGACATTTAAGTACTGGATTATAATGGAGTCACAAAGAATTATTAGAGAGGCAGTAGTATGAGCTATACGAAACCCAGACTTGGGAGCTAAACATTCTCAACATTAATAACCTCAGGCCTTTGCACTTGCTATTCCTCTGCCTGACCCCCTTCCCACCCCTCAAATATCTTCAAGCTTCAATTCCTCATACACCACCTTCTGAGTGAAACCTTGCCTACTCCACTATGTAAATAATCTGCAACACTACACATACACTCCCAGCATTCCCAAGCCTCCTTCTCTCCTTTATTTTCTCCTTTGTACCTATCACCACGTGACAAGCTGTGCCACTTAGGTGATGATATCCATGCAAGTAGAATTTTTTTTTTGGGGGGCGGAGTGGGTCTGTTTTATATATTGATATGTTCCCAGAGTCCAAGATAATGTTCAGCACTTAGCAGGCGCTCAATAATTGCTAATAAAGTATTTTGTTTATGTTTAAACATGTTTCCTCTTCCATAAAATGGGGGCTTTCACTTTGCAATATTATTTTAAGGATTAATAAAAGTGTAAGTAAAACATTTAGCACAATGCCTGATACATAGTATTTGCTCAATAAAGACTTTTTATTAATCTGAGAAACCTTCACAGAGCAGCTAAGCTTCCAACATTGATCTGAATGACAGAAAAGTGTTATATGTATCAAACTCAACCTGCTGTTATAATCTTCTAGCCTTAGGGAAGCTGCAAAAGTCATTTTTGGCACTACTAATTAATTTTCTTGAATAATAAGTTGCTTTGGATCTCAGGGGCTTAGAAGGCACCCTAAGGCAAATCCTGCTTAGAAAGGCAGGGGGGTCTAGTCTAAGCTGCTAGAAAGAGTCATTGTTCTAAATTCTTCTCATCTCATATAGCAGAGGTATTACAGGGGTCTAAACTCAATAGGGTGACCCTGACTGTTCCTCCATTCCAGATTAATCCTGCCATCTGCACCTCCTGATGGCCAGTCAGCAGGGAAGACAGGAGGCAGGCATGGAGAAGAATAAACATTTATAAACATCAGCTGAATTAATACAAACACTGCAACCAACAGGAGAGTGAAATTACACTGTCTGGAGAAACCGAGGAGAGAGATGATGGCTCTCAGCCCCCAGGGCTCCCTGGGACCCAGGCTGACCACTTCTTTCCCAGTATCAGGGTCATTCTCCCAATGGGGATGCAGCAACAGTGATGAAGAAAGGCTTTGGTACAAGAGTCCTTCTGGGTCAAGTCTGTTCCCTCTGATTTACAAATGAGGAAACTGAGTGAGGCCCAGGCAGATACTAGGACTTGCTCAGGGCCACATTAAGTTAGAAGTCTCTCAGATTCCAGTACAGTATTAGGTTCTCTTTCCTGTGCAAACCTGTCATGGCATGGAAATAAGTGGCCCAGCAAGATCAGACCTCAGTCCAACCTCAGTACCGGCACTTGGTGCTCAATGCTAGTCCCTCTTGCAACACACAGGAGCAGGGCCAGCAGATGGATAACCTTGGACTGCATCTGTGTGTCTCTGCTGTGTCTGGAACTAACTAGAAAATGCCAAGAGCTGTAGGAAAGTTGGCAAGCTCTACATCTGTCCCTCCCTCATTTAAAGTTCTCTAAGGGGCAAAAGGGTCATCTCCATAACTGAACAGGAAATGGAGGGGCCCTGGAACAGGGAGGAGGAGGAGGAGAAGCATGAATGGGAAACTGTGGTCAGGGTCCTTACAAGAACGAGAGCTCCGTTAGCAGAAATAGAAGGTGCCCACTTGAGTCAGCAGATTTGAGTGGGTGGAGGAAAGAAATGCCCAGAAGACTGTTCTGAGAGTGGTTTTTCAGCAGACAGGAGGGGACACATGCTTAGGACCATCGCTATACCTCAGTCTGGCTCAGTCTCAGAGAGCCCAGCCCAATATTGTTCCACCCCCAGGGCCTCCAGGCCCCCTAAACCTGAGAATCACCACTAGTACCTCATTTTTACATCAGTGGCATCCACTATTTAGTCAGTTATCACACCTTTATTAGGCAGCTAAGTATAATGCACAGTGCTGAAATATTCTATGAATTGTTTTTTTGTTTGTTTGTTTTATTTTTTTGTGAGTTGGAGTCTCACTCTGTCGCCCAGGCTGAAGTACAGTGGCACGCTCATGGCCACCACAGCCTCAATCTGCTGGGCTTAGGCAATCCTTCTACCACAACCTTCCAAGCAGCTGGAACTACAGGCGTGTGCTACCATACCTGGCTTATTTTTTGATTTATTGTAAAGATGAGGTCTCACCAAGTTGCTCGGGCTAGTTGAATTGTTTTTTAGTGAGGGAGTACAGTCACTACTCTTAGAAATAAGAGTATATAAAAATAAATGATGTGTGTGTTCAAGGAATTTACAATTTAGTCCAATATCTAAAGAAGCACCTTTGTACATAGAAAAATGCATTTTAAATGTGAAGTAAGAAGTAAGAATTCCCTGGCAAGTTTGGCAAAAAGGGATGGGAATACACACATCTGGAGTGAAAGGCTTTGGAAGAGCAGTATTTGTGCAGGGTAGAATAGGTAGCTATGAACAGGGCGGGGGGTGGGCACAAAGAGGATACTGACAGATGGATGCGGGGAGTAGGCATGGGAAAACAGAGTCCTGTAAGGAGAACAATATATATAAGCCACTTAAGCTGGAAAAAATAAAAGCCATTAAAAAAAAAAACATGCATTCAGAAAACTACAGACTGGGGCCAGACCTGGGAAGGATCTGGATATCTCATGTATGTAGCTGACAGAGGATCCCACTGCCGGGCTTGAGCTGGGAAGCTACATGATCAGAGCTGGGCTCCAGGCAAACTAATCCCCCACTGCGCACCAAGGAATCAAGGAAGCAAGACCTTCACTCCAGGGCTGAGGGTTTCATATAACTGCCAACAGTCCCCTGCCCCATTCCTTTGTTCTCAAATTATACCTCAAACCCAATTTTATTTTCTTTTAAAGAATCTGAGCCCAGGTAAGCAAATCAAATCCATGAAGTCAGGATGGTCTGAGACCCAGGAGAGGGGACACTGCCATCCTCCTCCTCTCTGAGACACAGGCTGCTAGAGCACGTCAAGGGAAGAACGTGAAGGGTATGACATAGTCCCTGAGAATCCCAGGTAGGCCGTGCTGGAAAGGACACGATGCTCATGAGTCTGGCAGTCAGTAAACATAGTGTTTATGAAGCCAGGTACTGTACACACTCATTTCTCCCTGTGGCCCTTCATCTGCCAGAGGTCTAGGTACCTGCAAGGAAAGAGGAAGATGAAAGGCACAGGATGACCCCTTGCTAGGCACTCTGGCAAAGCACAGAGCCAGACTGCTCTAAGCTCTGGGGCATACGTGGCCTCCTCACCAGTCCACCTGCATTCCTAGGATGCTCCAAGTTTCAAACACATGGCCTCCAGTGCCCAGGGATCCCCTCTCCGCCCCACCCCAAGACCCTATGAGCTCTGTAGAAGCCAAGCATGACAAGCAATGCACATTCCTCACTTAGGCCACCCTTCCCCAGCTCCTGTGAAGCCTGGCCTTTAAAATCCCACTAAGCTTCTTCTAGGAATCATAGAAGCCAAGGACAGAGGCCAAGATAGGGAAAGAAGAGAGAGGGTATGGCTATTCCAAGGACAGGGGCTCCTTCTGTCAGAGTTAAAAATAAACTCTTCGCAACTATACCCAGCTCCTCCCCTCCAGAAACCAATGGGTCTTGGCAGATAAATCTCTCCCTACAGAGAAAATAAGGCCCAGTCCAGGGAGGTGGGAGAAGAGAGTAATGGAGACATGGTCTGGTTATACAACTCTAGCCGAAGGCAGAGGGCTCCTCAAGTCCTTCCTTGGCTACTATCAATCTCTCCTATACATCCCTTTCCCCAAATAAGCCCTAATCCCAGAAAGCAGACCTAGAACCCTTCTGTGCCATGATTAGTACCAATACCTGTACAGGGATTGGAAAAATCAGAAAGAAGAGTATGCCAACATCAAACTGAAGGAAATGCTCTGCCTGGAAGCTATCAGCTACACACGTCTTGGCTTGCTCTGCAGGCATCTAGGATGCCTAGGCAGTAGAAGGAGAAGCCACAGCTCAATACCTCTGCCCCTTGCAGTCAGGAGATAGAAGGGACCCATGCTCTGTTATACTCTGCAGGTGGCTGAACTGGGAGGGCCAGAGAAGGTACCATGGCCTGACTCAGGAAGGAGGTCTTGAAAGCCAGAGCCTGGTTATTCTTGGAAGCCAACAAGATGAGGACACACTTTTGAATGTGGTAACCCAAAGCCCCATACTACAGAGGTGAAGAATATAACTTAGCAACGGGCAGGAGTACAAGGCAGGAAGCAAGCTCAGTCACAGGGCAGTAGGGGTGAAGGCTTGGGACAGGTGCAGGACTCTCCTGTTCATTCCCACACACCTTCTGGCACAGAGGCCTGCTTAGAGGCAGAGCCTAGAGGAAGCCAGGGCTGGAGGCAAGCACAGCAGAAGGTCCGATCCACTCTGATGAGCCTGTTCACCCTCTTTTTTGTCTAACCCTTTCCCTAGTGGGGAAAAAGAGATCTAGATACCTGGAGACACGCCAATCACAGCACATCTCTCAGCACCCAAAAGACCAAGTTAGCCCCAGATTGCCTACCAAGCTCAGGCTAGAAGAGAAATGGGTATGTGGGAAATGGGTAAGTGGGAAAAGTGAGAAAAGCAGCTCAAGAGTACAGCAGCAACGACGGGGACAGCCATCAAGGCCTGACTGTGAGGGGAGACTACAGCAGTGGTAGGTTTATTTTTAGCTGTTGGGCAGAGGGTCTAAGTAACCATCCTGGGCCCTGAGCAGAAGACCAGGCTGCAAATATCCAGTGTGAGCTAGAAGCCTCATAACAATATGGACCATCAAAATGGCAGCAAAGTGATCAACTTGATCATCATGTAAGGAGCCCCACAGAAGGGTGCAGGTGGAAGAGTCCGCAGGGAGACCATCAGTAGATCTCCATTTAGGCCCCTCCCATCCCCATGCCCAGAGAGATTTCACCTTTGTTTCAGATTCAAAAGGATCATCGTGGAGATAAGCCAGAGAGATGTTATCTAACAGTACTGCTCTCCCTGTTCCCTTGTCTTCTCTGGGACAGAAACAGCTTCCAAGCCGATAGCTTTTGTCTCTGGTCATCATTCCCCCTCCCAGATGAGTCCTGGATGGACAATGGCCATGGAGATGCCTGGAAATGTCCCTCAAGAATAAAATGCCCTTTCATATGACCCTCTTGGAGAGCTCAGGTTCCTAGCAGAATGAACACACAGCTTGGCTGGTCTTAGAAAAGAACATCAGATACAAATACGGGTTGACCTTTGGGCCACGTCCCAGCCTCCACCATCTACCGGCTGGCATACAGAGGTGTTTACTAGACCTGAGGCTAAAGACCCCAAGAACTCCACACTGCCAAGGCCAAGCCCCACCTTATGCCTCCTACTGTGCCTCTCTTCCTCCCCCCACCAAATCTGATGGCCTGGTACACAACACCCATGGTCCAAATCCCCAGTGCTGAAACCAATGCACTAGACTTGAGTGGGCAGGAGGAAGAGGAATGAGGACAGACACCACCAGGCATCCCTTCTGTCTCTTGCTTCCTAGGACCCCTTCTCTTCCTACCCAGACCTATCTAGGGGCTCAGTGGTACCTGAATGTAAGTCTTAGTTTCCTCATCAGCAATGAGATTTAGTCCCTAAATGTCCACTTAGTACAACCCCCAGCCCATAACTTTATCTCTGGGTGAATCAGAAGAAGGTATCCCTTTGATTGAACCCACCACATACTGAGGCAAAGCCTGGCAAGTAAACAGTAGTTAGAGTTCAGCTCTTACTCACCCCCTCAACCAGATGCCCCTGCAGAGGGCACAGCCTGTACCCCCAACCACAGTGGACTTCTAATGCCCCACGACTTGAAATGAGAAAAGAGCCTGGAGTAGGGAAAATAAAGAATCCTTCATTCAACCTTGCACACCCACTACACTAAGATTCTTCTGATTTCCACTGAATGGCACTGGCCGTCCGCTGGCTGGAACTCTAAGTCATCACACAAGAGAAGGAGCAGCTGGTCAGTGATGATTATTCATTAACTGAACACAGACTTTACTGGCACCCAGCATTAAGCCTATGAAAAGGGCATCCACACTGGCCCAGATACTGCTGATGGTCAGACGCAGAGCAAGTCAGCAAGCTATCCTGCCTGCCCTCCACCTCTGGCCTCCAGCACTGCCTTCTGCTGCCTCACCCTGCCAGTGCTCAAGAAGCTGCTGGAACTGATTCTCTCAGTACACTGAGGCCCGGAAAGTTTAAATGACCTTCAATGTCACATGACTAGTTAGCAGGACACAAAGATTAGAACGTTTTATTTTTGTTGCTTTCTTATCTAGCACATAAACTATGGTAATAAGCTCATCTCCAAATATTCATATCCATGTATACATCTCAAAATACAAAATATCAGTATTTTCCTAAAGACTAGAAAAGTCACAGCAATCTGATTTGGGTAACATTAAGTTGTCCCGTGGTATGGCTGGCCCCTTCTCCTTTCCAATGCCCCTACTTGGGAATTGTGAAATAGCTTAGACGCAAATGACAATGCCCTACTCTTTCTCACCTTGGTTGACACTCCTTCTGGCACAGACCCCGCACACTCCTGGGCTCTGTGGGTGACAGGAGCTTTGGGCCCTCCCCCAGTTTCAGGATTAAGTTTGCCTCCAGCATTCCTGAGACTTGGCTCTTCCAGGCCTTCCAAATCCCCAAATCACCTGTGCCTAGTTCAAGAGACATCAAGAACCGCTGATGGTCCCACCCCCTCAGGTCCAAGTAGTGGAAACACCTCAACCACAGATACCAATGCCTTCCTCCTCCCAAAGAGGAGCCCTTTGTTCCCCAGACACCTACCAACATTTGGTCCTGAGGCCCTGGGACTGCTTTTCTCTCCCCTCCTATGGTCAATGATCCCAGATCTTAGCTAGAGATTATTTCCAAGTTCCATCAAAGCCCGGAATTCACAAGTAAAAAAGGAACACTGAACCTGGTTCAGTGGATGCTACCAGCCCTGCTGCAGGAGACAGGGATCAGGGCCAGGGCAGACACACATGGATCCTTCTCCCAAGGAAGGGACAGGGTCTGTGAAACTAGAAATCAGACCCTTCCCTCAAAATTCCCCAAGCTCCAATCTCAGTGATTCCCAACCTTTTTAAAAACAACCCCATGCTCCTCAAAGCACTTTGTGCTTTGACACAAGATGGTTAGGTTCAATTCTGAGCCACCAGTCCCTGACCACCCTAGCCTCCTGCTTCTCCTCTCAGCTCTAGCCAGGCCAATATGACCAGCACCTCCAGCGAACTTGCTTACTCCTCAGAGGCACAGCAATGTTTCACTGTCATAGCTGAGGACTCCTTCAGCTCCTTGAGTCCTCAGATTCCCCTCTTGCAGAGCCCCTCTATTTCCAGTTACACAATTTAGCTCCTAGACCAGCAAAATCCAGTAGAACTTTCTGCAGGGATAAAAATATTGTTCTGCACTGTTCAGCTCAGTAGCCACTAGCCACATGTGGCTACTGAACATTTGAAATGTGGCTAGCAATTGAATTTTAATTTAATTTAGTTTCATTCATTCATGTTAATTAATTTGAATTTAAATAGCCAAGTGTGGGTTGTGGCTACCATATTAAACAGTGCAGCCCAAGATAGCATTTGTTAATTTCACCCTCTCCAAATAGGTTTCTTGACTCTTACAATTTTACAGGCCACTTTTTACATTCGTCTCTTCCATGCAAATAAGTTTTTGGTAGATACTCAGCAAACTTACCTACCTGTAACCCTATTCAATATAAAAGAAACTGGTTTGGTCCATGAAACTCTCCTCATCTTGTGACTTCATCCAGCAAACCCAATATGGGACGCTGTCTCTCACCTAGCCATACTACCTGTCTTGTTCTCCACAGGTACAAAGCAAGAAGTGTCCTAAGTAGGAGATGTTCCCTGCACCATGGGGATGTGAGAGCTCTAGTATGTCCTTCCAACAGCATCCAGACCAATCATGAGAAATTCTAATCATCTCCCTCCCCCACTTCACAAAACCAAAGGAAGCCACATCACAGTGGCACTTACATGACCTGGGGAGTGAGGATCGCTGTAGAAAGGAAAGGAGAAGAAACCACAGGACCTTGTTTTCTCTAGTCCACGCAATGGAAAGATAAACAGAGATAAGTTATGACAACATTCTATGTTTTGTAAAGCAATAACATGCTTCACCTAATCAAAGTTGCACAGCAGAGGGACGATAGTGCAGGCTTTAATTAAATTTGTTCAGTTAATACCTAAGAGTCACCATGACACAGTGAAGCAGAAAGCAGCTGAGGAACCCCACAGGGAACACAACCAATTAATACACAAGTGGGCCGAAACTAGGTGTCCTAATCAAAGGAGTAATTAATAGAATTCCCATGTTCCTATACAAAAAAGAATAATAAGTAAGAGATCTATAAAAACTCCTTGGCTGGATGTCGTGGTTTGCACCTATAACTCCAGCACTTTTGGGAAGCCAAGACAGGAGGATGGCTTGAGGTCAGGAGTTCGAGACAAGCCTGGGCAAATAGCAAGAACCCATCTCAACTAACTAACTAACTAACTAAATAAGAATATTACAATTAAAAAAAAAACTTCCTAAAAAGGGGAGAGAGTAGTGAAAAAAAGGCTTATTACAGCAGATACTCATGGAGCTACGGAGGTGGTTTTGAAGCTGTCCCTCCAACTTTAGGGGCTGCTGCTGGAAAGGCACCAAATACCCACCCAGCGTCCCCTCACCAACAGTCAAAAGAGGACCTGCGATGAAAGGCAGCTCCTCAGGCTCTAGGCTCTGGGGCCAGTCTGCAAATGTCACTGCAGTTTGGAAGTGGGAAAAGGCCTGAAACTGGAAGTCCAGTGACCGGGGTTCTAGTTTGGAAGTGGGAAAAGGCCTGAAACTGGGAGTCCAGTGACCGGGGTTCTAGTTTGGAAGTGGGAAAAGGCCTGAAACTGGGAGTCCAGTGACTGGGGTTCTAGTCCTGCCTCTGCTGAGCTACATTACCTTGGGCAAAGTCACTCCCTTACTCTGGGCCTTGGTTCCCTTATCTGCATAATGAAGGGGCTGGATAAAATGACCTCTCAAGTCCCTTCCAACTCTGACTGGAAGTATGAATATGACACAGAACTTAGCAAAAGCAGCCAGGAGAGATGTGACAGTACCCACTGAAAAGCATGTACATGTTAGCTCTTTGAGGTGGAGGGAGAGAAGCAGCAGGGCAAGTTGGGATCATTTTAAAGCACTGATTTCACTTAATGGGGCTAAGAGGTCACCAGACCACAGATAGGGAGTAGGGCATCCGGGCAGCTGCCAGCTCCCATCAACTCTCAGGCTGCAAGATAGCAGACTTCTGAACCCAGCAGAGGCCCAGCTGCTGCCCTATAGCTCTGTTCTACATCTCCAGAAATGGCCTGAGCACATTGTGTGGAAAAGTCTCCTCCCTTGTTCTCATACACCTGGTATATGTCTCTGGAACAGGATTCTTTGAACCATATTTCCCCACATCTATAATTATGTCTTAGCCAATATTTGGATATGGAAGAGCTGTTGACACTGCTGTCAGTCTCCAAATGCCTTGTCTCTCCTTTCTTGCTCTATTATTAAGTTTTAACACAAAAATGTGTGGGAAATCTACAATTTAACAGTTGAGTCAACTTATAAGATCTGGGAGCATGCTGCCTGTCAAAACAGACTCTGACTTCACTCTCCACCTACTTCTAACCTGAGAAGGATAAACGATGAATGTTATTTAATATACTTCTGTATTTTTCCTTTCAAAACTATTCAAAGAAAAATATCTAAATCTCTCTCCTATTAAATACAATAGAAATCTGAATTGAGATCCAAAAGGATGGTTTAGAAGATGGTTTTGTGTGTATCTATTAAATAGAATGAGAAGTTGGGAGCTTCTGTTCTGAAGTCTTTTTATAATACTCTAGCTATCCAAGAGAATAAAGAGCCGGTGCCCCCAAACTACTGATGGGTGAAAGGCAGATGGTGTCTCAGAGGGGATAGAAAACTCTCCTGGAAAAAGTCTGTCACTTCCTCAATGGTACAGGTTAACTGTGATTAAACTATATTAACTCCTGTTGGATCCCCAAGGTCAGAGCCATGGTCAATTCAAACAACTCCTTCCTTTCCAGTTATGAGTATGGAAAGAGAAGTCTAAGGCACAAATATTAAGGTGTTCAAGATATTGATATATTCCCTCTCCAACACTCAACCTAAACAACAATCAAGATCCCACAGCAAGAGCTTATAGTAGAACTCAAAGAAATCTGAGTGTTTAGTATGAAAACAGCAAAAAAAATAATTCTAGAGGTCCTAAAACCTAGAAGTTGGACAAGCTTGCCCTCTACAACTCCAGTGTCCTGAGTTCTTATTACATCTGATTGTATATTTCAGTAGTCCCACCCATAACATTTCCGAGTTTTGCATTTGAGGACTCAAATACAGCTAGCTGTGGGGCTTAAAAGGAAAGAGAAAAATATAACACAGGAAGTATTCTTCTCCTCCTCCAATCATTAAGACACTCCAGGGGAAACAGACCCGAGGTGTCACTTTTAGAGATTCGTTTGACCTGAAAACCCTTTGAGAGGAAAACCTAGTTGGTTACCCTGAATGACCACCTCACACTTCACTGGGGACCCAGCCCCTGGTCAGACCTCCCAGTTCATTCTGTTTAACTTCTGAAGCAGATAGTCTCACGTGAATCCCCATTCTTCCCCTACCATGCTCCTTCAAAAAAAATAAAGAAAAGGGTTGGGTCTGCCCAGCTCAAGGATAAGGTTTCCTACGACTCTCCATCAATCGTCCAGGACCAAAGTGGCCATCTCCTGCTCACGAATCAGCACCGTGCCAAGTCATGACTTATAGACTCAGATCTATGGAGAGATGGAAACAGCAGACCCCGCGCCGTAGTCTGCTGGCCTCCCATCTGGAGCCTCGCAGGCACTGGAGGCAGGAGGGGGCCTGCTCTCGGATCAAAACAGTCCCTCCTCCGCGCCAGGAGGCGGTGTCCCCGCGGAATCTCCAGCCTCACACCTCCCGGGCGCGCCCCAAGGCGGCACGGCTGCCCTCGCGAGGCCCAGAGAAGTGAAATCACACATTCCGGCTCCCAAATAAGGAGCGAGGCTAAAGAAACCTCTTAGATTCGACTTCTCCAAACCAACCGACCAACCGGCTCAATGAGTAATGGGCCTTTTGTGCCCGCAGGAAGGAAAAAAAAAGGAGGGAGGAGAGGATGGAGAAGCCCAAACTCCCCAAATCACTTCCTCGAGATGGGGTGAAATTAGCAGAAGTGGTCCCAGGGCCAACCGTTCCGACTAGGCTGGATCCCGTTCAAACCCCAAAATGGCAGAGTCCTCACGAGTCCTCTGGAGTCCCCGCCACTCACGCCTGGAGGTGACCGGAAACTCGGCCTCGGCGGCGTGGTGGGCTCGG
>NW_007246026.1:207125-207472 GCF_000164805.1 Carlito syrichta
CCCCCCGCCACACACCCGCCGCCCTCGGGCGACCAGGCCACTCCCGCCCCTGACGCCCCGTCCCAGGACAGGGTGGGCTCGATGACGCCAAAGCGACAGAGCGCGAGGGGCGGGGGGAGGCCGTCCCTGGGAGTCCCCGTCTGCCCGATCTCCCCGGCCCGGGGCCCCAAACCCACTTTGAGGGCGAATTTCTCCTGGGTCCTCTTGTTGAAGATCTGCAAAACTTTCCCGTTGATGCCCAGTCCCAGGACCTGGCTGGTGACCTTGTAGTCGTCGATGATGGCGTTCTTCTTGATCTGCAGGCTCGACTTGACGTGGAACTGGGGGAACTGCTGCGGGGGCGGCGG